>NW_026975002.1:1577424-1874080 GCF_030014295.1 Loxodonta africana | reverse complement strand
CAGAACCGGCGGTGCGCGCGCCCTCTCGCGGCCTTGCACCGAATCGCTGAAGTTCAGTGTCAGGCGATTCTAAGCCTTGGTTTTGGAACTGAATAGTGAAGCAGAGCAAATGATGCAGTGCCTTGATGGGACCGGTGGAGACATCAAGAAGCAAAGCACAGCTCAAACTTCAAAATTCCACTGAGTGTTAGTACGATTTCGAGGGAGAAAATAGACGGAGAGTCGAGAGGCCCAGAGATGCAGAAGGGTTAGAGGATTAGGGTTAGGGGTTAGGGTTTGGGGGTTAGAGGTTTGGGAGTTAGGTTTAGGGGTATAGGTTTTAGGTGGTTGGGGGTTGGGGTTAGGGCTGGGGTTACTAGGCTCGGGCACAAGTGGTTTAGGGTTAGGGTTAGAGTGAGGCTGAGGTTGATTCCCCAGTCTTGTGTACCGTCTTTCCTTCGCCAGAGTTACCACCGATCTGTTGTTTGGTTGGAAACCCTGGTGGCGTAGCGGTTAAGAGCCATCGGTGCTAACCAAAGGTCTGCAGTTCGAATCCACCAGGCACTCCTTGGAAACTCTATGGGGCAGTTCTAATCTGTCCTGTAGGATCGCTATGAGCTGGAATTGACTCGACAGCAGTGGGTTTGGTTTTTTTGGTTATTGTTTAGTTGGCTTTTCTCTACCCACTCTTCGTCTCCCTGGTGAACATCAAGGATTGTTTCTGTGCGTAAATGTTTTCATGAGTTTTTATGATAGTGGTCTCTCACTGTATATGTCATTTTGTGATTGACTTAGTCAGTGTGATGCGCCCCAGATTCATCCATGGTGTGAGATGTTTCGGAGATTCATCATTGGTCTTTATTGTCGTGTAGTGTTCCACTGTGTGTATGTACCGTAGTTTGTTTATCCATTCCTCTGTGGACGAGCACTTAGGTTGTTCCCATCTTTTTGCTACTGTGAATAATGTTGCAGTGAACACGGGTGTGCATATGTCTATTCCTGTGACTGCTCGTGGAAACCCTGGTGGCTAGTGGTTATGTGCTACGGCTGCTAACAAAAACGGTTAGGGTTTGGGGTTAGGGATGTTAGGGTTAGGGTTGTTAGGGTTTGGGGTTAGAGTTTAGGGTTAGGATTTTTTGGTTGGGGTTAGGTGTTAGGGTTAGGTTTAGGGTTTGAAGTTAGAGTTTGGAGTTACAGGTTAGGTGTTAGGGGTTGCAGTTTGGGGTTTAGGGTTTTGGGGTTTAGTCGTTAGGGTTTGGGTTAGGTTTTAGGGGTTAGAGGTTAGGTTTAGGGTTGGGGTTGGTGTTGGGTTTGTTTGGGATATGTGGTTTGGGGTTAGAGGGTGGGTGTTAGAGGGTTGGGGTCTAGAGGGTTGGGGGTTAGAGATTGAGGGAGTTAGAGGGTCAGGGGTTAGAGGGTGAGGGGGTTAGAGGTGAGAAGATTATAGAGTGAGGGAGTGAGAAGGTGAGGGTGTGAGGGGGTGAAGGTTAGGGTTTAGGGTTAGAGGGTTTAGGCTTAGGGTTCAGAAGCTTGGGGTTAGGGGGTTAGGGTTTCAGGGTTCAGAGGTTGGGGTTGGTGTTGTGGTTAGGGTTAGAGAGTTAGGGTTAGAGGGTTAGGCTTAGAGGATTAGGGTTAGGGGTTAGGGCTAGGGCTTAAGGTTTAGGGGTTTGGGGTAAGGTTTTGGGGTTTAGGATTAGAGGGTTAGGCTTAGGGCTTAGAGTTTAGGGTTTTAGGATTTAGAGTTTAGGGCTTAGGGCTTAGAGCCTAGGGTTTAGGGCTTAAGGTTTAAGGCTTAGAGTGAGCTTTAAGGCTGGGGGCTGGGGTTAGGGTTTAGGGTATTAGGGTTAGAGGGTTTGACGGTTTAGTGTTTAAGTTTAGGGTTTAGGGGTTAGGGGTTGGGGTTAAGGGTGTTAGTGTTTAGGGTTTTGGCGTTTAGGGTGTTAGGGTTAAATGTGTTAGGGCTAAGGGTGTTAGGGTTTTGCGTGTTAGGGTTTTAAGTGTTATGGTTTAGGGTTTAGAGTTAAGTGATAGGGTTAGGCTTAGGCTCATTCTTAGGTTTAGGGCTAGGGATTTGAGGTTTAGGGTTTGGGGTTGGGTTTGGAGGTTAGGGTTAGGATTAGGGCTAGGGTTAGAGGGTTAGGGCTAGAGGTTAGAGTTAGAGGGTTCAGGTTTCGGATTAGGGTTTCATGTTAGCGTTAGAGGGTTAGGGTTCGAGGGTTAGAGTTAGGGTCATTAGGGTTAGGGTGGTTAGGGGTTAGGGTTAGGTATTAGGGTTTACGGTTAGGTTTAGGGTTTGGGGTTTGAGGTTTGGGTTTAGGGTTTGAGGCTTAGAGTATAGGGTTTAGTGTGTAGGGTTTTGATGTGTAGTGTTTTGGGGTGTAGGTGTTTAGGTTGTAGAGTTTAGGGTATAGGCGTTAGGGTTTGGGTTAGGGTTAGAGTTTAGGGCCTTGGGGGTTAGGACCTAAGGGCTTAGGGTCTTAGGGGCTTTGGGGCTCAGGGCTTAGGGGCTAGAGTTAGAGGGCTAAGGCCAGAGGGCCAGAGGGCCAGAGGGCCAGAGGGCCAGGGTTATGGTTTGATTCCTGGCTGGCAATTTTTTTCCTTCAATATTTTGTGTAAGTCATCCCTTTGCCTTCTTGCCTGCATGATTTCTGCTGAGTAGTCCAAGTTTTTTATTATTTACTCTCCTTTGTTGGTGACTTCCTTTATCCCTAGCCTCTCTTAAAATTCTCTTTATATTTGATTTTGGCAAGTTTGATTATTATGTGTCTCGGTCACTTTCTTTTGAGATCTACCTTATGTGGAATTCGATGAGCATCTTTCATGATATCATGGAAGTTTTCTGCCAACAAATCTTCAACAGTTCCCTCTGTATTTTCTGTTAGCCCTCCCTGTTCTGGTACTGAAATCACTCATAGTTATTTCTCTTGATAAAGTCCCACATGATTCTTTGGATTTCTTCATTTAAAATTCTTTTATCTGCTTTCTCATCAAATATATTAGTCCCAAGAGTTTGATCTTCAATCTCAGTAATTCTGCCTTCCAATTCCTCAATTGTGCTCTTCTTACTTTCTATTGAGTTTTCTAACTGTAATTTTATTGTTAATCTTCTCAATCTCTGATTGCAGTCTCTCTATGGTTTCTTACAGCTTATTAAATTTTTAATTATGTTCTTGAGTAACCTTTTTAATTTCTTCAGCTGCTTTATCTTTGTGTTCCTTGGCTTGATCTGCATTTTGCCTCATCGGAGAAATCCTTAGGCCCTTCACTGGCTCGCCATACAGCTCCACGACGTCCACTACTGGCCCTGGCATTTCGCCGGTGCCCCACTGAACCTGTGCTCCGGAGCCATGTTTCTCCACCCATCACTATCCTTCTGCCACCAGGGGATATGTGAGTGTGGGAGTCACCATTTGTCACTGGCAGCAGCGTCACAAGTCACTAGACTTCCAGGTACCCGCAGACCTAGGCTGCCTTCTGCCTCAGGCACAGTCCCGAATCCTTTATACCAGACGCTGACACCGGGCCACTGGCGGACATTCATTTTGATCAACACAGAGGTCTGAGTGAGGGTCAGCAGGCCAGGTACGTGAAGTGAAGGCCAGGTGGGCAGGACTAAGGTTTCTTTGCCATCACCATGGAGAGAGTCTCCCCACCGGAAGAGTGGGCAGAGCTTATGATGGGCCTGGTGACAAGACTCAGCCAATGGCAGAGATCCAGTCCGCCAGGCAGATGACACAGGGTCCTCCATTGTGACCTAGGACACCTAGTGGCCACAGGATTTGAGCACACCCTGGGAAAGGCTATGCAGGCACAAGGGAGCCCCTGGAGTGGACTGCTTCACGGCATTGGCAGAGCAGGCCAGGGTCCAATTTTCCCACTTTCCTGAGGATATCAGTACGCAAGACATCCCCACTCAGCATCTCTTGCCTCTCTCTCTGTATGTGTTCATTCTCTGAAATCTCTTCCTTCTCTCCCTGAGTCACTTCACAGCTTGGAGTGCCTGATAGAGTGCCTAGAGACGAAAGAGCAAAGGGGGAAGGCCTCTGGCTCTACTGGTTGCCCATGGGCAGAGAAGATCTGCTAGTCTATCTGGAAGGTCTAGACAGTAGTGACTGATTGGGGAGCTACATCACGGGTGGACTCTGGCCAGGTGAAGCTTGCTGACATGTGGTAGCCTCTCCGGAGACTACTAATTCTGCTGATGACACTGTATGCAAATACCCGGTTGAGTGCCACGGGCAGAAAACATTGACACATACCTGCCAGAGGCCTGTCCTGGGTCTGAAGAGTCCACCCTGGTCTCCAGGGTCTCATCATGTCAGCACACACTTTGCCTGCACACATGGAATCTGCCTTTCTCCACGAATGCCTTCTCCTGCTAGGAAACACAGGATGGCACTCAGCCAAGGGAGAGAACACGCAAAGTCAACTGAAGCTCCCATTTTCAAGATTTTGCTTCTGCTGGGCCACAGCCCCCGGTGGCACACTGCATGCACGTCACTTCTCCAAACACAAGGCCGAAATCCGGGCATCCAGGGCCCCAGCAGTCCAGAGTCTGCGGGTGGCAGCATACTCTGCGGAAGGTGACACCTCTTTGCCACGTACAGGAGGGAGGCCTGGGCCCTTGACTGGCTCCGCTAGAGCTCCACGACCTCAGCTATTTTCCCTGACCTTTGGCCCGTGCCCTCATGAGTGTGTGATCTCTAGTTACACTTCTCCTCTGACCACTCTGAATCCGTCAACTGCGGATACCTGAGCGTGGACATCAACATCTATCGCTGGCTGCAGTGTCACAGGTCACTAGGTGTCTAGGCTCAGGCTGACCTTGGCTGTCTTCTGCCCACGCAAGGAGCCTAATACTTCCAAGGAAATGAGGATGCTTGGTCAGTGGCCGACATCCTTTCTTTCATGCACAGAGCGGTCTAGATGAGGGTAAAGAGGCCAGGTAGGCCAGGTGAAGGCCGAGTGCGGGGCCTAGGGCTTCTTTCCCAATCCTCATGGAGACAGCCACCAGAAGGCTGGGCGGAACTTCTGACGGGGACGAGTCACAAACACTGAGCCAATAGGAGAAGTCCAGCCTAACCAGCCCGTTCCGCAGAGCCCTCCATTGTACCCATGGACACACAACGGCCCCTCGTGTCTTTGGCCACAAAATCGAGGGCACCAGGGAATAATTTTACAGTAGCCAACCCCTGATGTGGACACGTTCGACACACTGGGACAGCAGGCAGGTACCTCTTTTACACTTACGCTAGGATATCAGTAGACAAGGCGCCCTTCCTCAGCATCTATGGCTCCTCTCTGGATGTGTTCATTCAGAGAAATCTCTTCCTTCTACCCCTGAGACACATCACAAGTATGAGGGGCCTGACAGAGAGCCTGGAGATGAAACGGGGGAGGCTTCTGGCTGGACCGCTTCCCGGTGGGTAGACAATAGCAGGTAGTCTCTCTGGAAGGTCTTAGCTTCTGTTGATTGACATGGGCAATACAGTAGGGGCGGACCCTGGCCAGGTGGAGCTTGTGGGCAGATGCAACCTCTCAGGCTACGAATAATTCCAGTGCTGCTTTGTTTGGTGAAAACCTCCCCCGCCAACTCGGATGAGCAGAGAACATTGACCCACACCTGCCAGGGGCCTTTCCTGGGACTAAAGATCCCAACGTGGTCTCAACGTCGTCACCCTTTCGGCACACACCTTTCCTACACACATACTCCTGCCTTTCTCCGTCAGTGCCTTATCCTACTAGGAAACAAAGCATGCCACTGAAAAAGGCCAATGCTAGGGAAATTGAAGAGATGATGCCATTTTCCAAATTTTTGCTGTCTACATGTCCCCGCCTCCGGTGCAACGCAGCGTATGTGGACGGGCTCCAATGGCAAGGCCGAAATCCTGGCAGTCTGGCACTGCAGTCCAGTGGTTTATGGACGTGGGGACACGGATGACCTGTTTGCCACATATAGGAGAAATCCTTGGGCCCTTCACTGGCTTGCAATTAAGCTCCACGACGTCCACTCCTTGCCCTGGCCTTTGGCTGGTGCCGCATTTAAAGTGTGCTCCGGAGCCATGTTTCTCCGCCCATCACTATCCTTCTGCCACCAGGGGATATGTGAGTGTGGGAGTCACCATCTGTCACTGGCAGCAGCGGCAGAAGTCACAAGACTTCCAGGTACCCACAGACCTAGGCTGCCTTCTGCCCCAGGCAAGGTCCCCAATCCTTTATCCCAGATGCTGACACCTGGCCACTGGCGGACACTCATTTTGATCAACACAGAGGTCTGAGTGAGGGTCAGCAGGCCAGGTAGGTGAAGTCAAGGCCAGGTGGGCGGAACTCAGGCTTCTTTGCCATCACCATGGAGACAGTCCCCCCACAGGAAGAGTGGGCAGAGCTTATGATGGGCCTGGTGACAAGACTCAGCCAATGGCAGAGATCCAGCCCAACAGGCAGATGACACAGGGCCCTCCATTGTGACCCAGGACACCTAGTGGCCACAGGATTTGAGCACACCCTGGGAAAGGCTATGCAGGCACAAGGGAGCCCCTGGTGCGGACTGCTTCAGGGCATTGTCATAGCAGGCCAGGGTCCAATTTTCCCACTTTCCTGAGGATATCAGTAGGCAAGACATCCCCACTCACCGTCTCTTGCCTGTCTCTCTGTATGTGTTCATTCTCTGAAATCTCTTCCTTCTCCTCCCAGGCACTTCACAGCTTGGAATGCCTGATAGAATGCCTAGAGACGAAAGAGCAAAGAGAGAAGGCCTCTGGCTCTACTGGTTGCCCATGGGCAGAGAAGATCTGCTAGTCTATCTGGAAGGTCTAGAGAGTAGTGATTGATTGGGGAGCTACATCCTGGGCGGACCTGGCCAGGTGAAGCTTGCTGACATGTGGCAGCCTCTCTGGAGACTACTAATTCCACTGATAACATTGTATGCAAATATCCGGGTGAGTGCCATGGGCAGAAAACATTGACATATACCTGCCAGAGGCCTATCCTGGGTCTGAGGAGTCCACCCCAGTCTCCAGCGACTCATCTCAGCACACACTTTGCCTGCACGCACGGAAACCGCCTCTCTCCACGAATGCCTTCACCTGCTAGGAAACACACGATGTCACTCAGCCAAAGGAGAGCACAGGCAAAGTCAACTGAAGCCCCCATTGTCAAGATTTTGCTTCTGCTGGGCCACAGCCCCCGGTGGCACACTGCATGCACGTCACTTCTCCAAAGACAAGGCCGAAATCCGGACAACCAGGGCCCCAGAAGTCCAGAGTCTGCAGAAGGCGGCACATGGATCGCCTCTTTGCCACATACAGGAGGGAGACCTGTGCCCTAGACTGGCTCCGCTAGAGCTCCACGACCTCAGCTATTTTCCCTGACCTTGGGCCCGTGCCCTCATGAGTGTGTGATCTCTAGTTACACTTCTCCTCCGACCACTCTGAATCCGCCACCTGCGGATACCTGAGCATGGAAATTAACACCTGTCACTCGCTGCAGTGTCACAGGTCACTAGGTGTCTAGGCTCAGACTGACCTTGGCTGTCTTCTGCCCAGGCAACTAGCCTAAGCCTTCAAAGGAAATGAGGACACGTGGTCACTGGCCGACATCCTTTAACCAACACTGAGTCCCTGGTCAGCATCCTGGAGTCCTGGCAAGAAGAGCCAGGCACCTCCAGGAGCATCTGGAGGAGGAGACAGGGGCTGAAGAATCTACCACACCTACTGGTGCTGCTACACATGTGGGAGGCCTGGCTGCAGAGATTGCAGGCATGGCCTCAGGGTCAAAGGAGAAAGCACCTGAAGACGTGCTAGGACTCTTAGACTGAGAGAAGCAGGATGTCTGGACTGCAAAATATGCACCCTTCAGGGAAGAAGTTCATTCAAGCTTCTTAAACTCACCTCACCTGGAAAATCCATCCTCTTTTAGCCTTGTGCCCCTTCCACGCCCCCTCTAGTACAAAGAGAGATGCAGCCCTACGGCACCAGGGTGGAAGAAGCCCCAGGATAGCTGTCCGAAGACATGAGGCCCACTCAAAAGCTTCCCCCGCCAAGGAGAGAAGAGGACAAGACTTACCTGCAGATGAGGTCTCAGGGCCCTGAGAATGAGCATAATGTCTGTAAGGAAAGAGAAATAGGATTTCAGTGGGACATGGAAGTCTGAGAAAGAGCCTCTGCAAAGATAGCTCTAAGGGAGGTGTGATTGTGAAGGTGGGCTGGTCACTGAGTTCTTTGTAGTACAAGGTAGCAGACAGAAGCCAGACTCTGGGGGGAACCTGCCTGCCGGTGAGCAGTGGGCATAAAACCCTAAACCAATGAGAATCGAATCCCTTCCCAGCAGCTTCTGCACAGATCAGTGATGTTTGCTTGGTCTTTCTCTTTTCTGTGGTCTAACCTGATCTGTTCTGAGATCAGAGAGTTGGAATAGAAAAGCCTGACTGAGATGAAACGAGCAAAGAGAAGACAAGGCCTCCTAAATCTGGTGAAGACAGAACACAGATAACCAAAGGTGAGGATGGGAAGAAACAGATTGAGTTCCAAGTCCCATCCACAGTATCCCAGGGCCTGGAATCCCTGGAAGTGCCAGAGGTGTGTGCTCCCTGGGAGATGCGACCCCAAGTGTCAGAGGAAGCCCTACGGAGCAAGGAAGGGAGGGCAGGGCCTCTAGGATGGGCACTTCCATACAGGCTGCCCATGTGAATTTCTCAGAGTGACCGTGACAGATCCTGAGAGGGACAGTTTGAGGCAAAGGAAAGTAAGTTTTCTGAAGAGGGGTGAATTCCGCCTTCTCCTGACAATGAAACAGAAATCCCGTCCTGCTCAGAGGTACTGAGTAGGAGGGATTGTGAATTCCCATCCTGCACAGAGGTTGGCTGGGAAGTTCGACTGTCTAAAGACAATGTGGCCAAAGTCTTCTTTATCTTTCAAAGATATATCTTTAACTTCCTGCAAATTCAATCCTGGATAAAAGCCTAGAATATACAAGTGTGGGTTTTTCAGGAGAGCAACAAGGGGAGAAGGTGATAGTGACATATCAGAGAAGGAGAACAATAGTCTAAGGGTCCCTGTGTTACTTAATGAATCACAGACAGTGTCAAGCATTCTTCCTTACCTGTAGACATGCAAATGCAGTAGATGTTTTAGCAATAACTGAATTAATCCTCACAGAATTCTTTTTGGCCATTTCCAGGTACAGAGACCAGAAGAATTCATTAGTTACAAGAGCAAGCAATAATTCGCTGGTCTGAATTTTGTTCAATTTCTGTGTTTGCCCTTCACAAATGGATAAAAGTCTCTGAATCTGGCATTGAAGACAGTGTTTTCTCTATTGTTATGGATTGAATAGTGTCCCCCAAAATGTGTGTCAACCTGGCCAGGCCATGATTCCCAGTATTGTGTGGTTGTCCTGCATTTTGTGATCTGATGTGATTACTTATGTGTTGTAAATTCTAACCTCTGTGATGTTAATGAGGCGGGATTAGAGACAGTTAGGTTAATGAGGGAGGACACAATCTACAGGATAAGGGTGAGTCTTGAGTCAGTCTCTTTTGAGATACAAAGAGAAAAGTGAGCAGAAATGAGAGGGACCTCATACCACCAAGGAAGAAGTGCCTGGAGTGGAGCAGGTCCTTTTGACCCAGCGTCCACGCACTGAGAATTTCCTAGGCCAGGGGAAGATGGATGACAAGGACTTTCCCCCAGAGCCACAAAGAGAGAAAGCTTTCTCCTAGAGCTGGTGTCCTGACTTCAAACTTCTTGCTTCTTAAACTGTGAGAGAATAAGTTTCTGTTTGTTAAAGGCATCCACTTGTGGAATCTCTGCTATAGCCACACTAGATAACTAAAAAACACATATATAAAATAGTCAAAAAAAAAAATGTTTCAAATACACACACATACACGTATGATGTTATTAAACTTTAAAAGATGTTACATTCTTATAACACATTTAACAACAGAGATTTGTATACAGAAGTTATAATAAGAGCCATCCCCACATAATTATATTGTACCTGCTCCCCCAAAGTGTCCAGTGTCCAAAGATACATATGTACCCTTTTACACACTTCTTTTTGCTTGGACACATGTAAGTACATTCATTTGTTTGTTTTTATGGAAATTAGGTCACATTCTACCCATGTTTTCCTCTGAATCACTCTTCACTTGACAATTTTTCATGGTTCCTCTAAATCAGCAGACATGGAAGAAGCACTCTTTTTGGTTCTTCTTATTTTTAACTCCCACCACTCTTCTGTCAGTTTGTTGTACTGTGGTGGCTTGCATGTTGCTGTGATGTTAGAAGCTATGCCACCGGTATTTCAAATACCACCAGGTTCACCCATGGTAGACTGGTTTGAGTGGAGCTCTGGATTTAGACAGACTAGGAAAAAGGACCTAGTGATCTATTTCTAAAAAAAACTGGCCAGTGAAATCTTACGAATAGTACTGGAACACTGTCTGACTGAATGACAGAGGATAACCCCTTAGGTTGGAAGGCACTCAAAATACAAGTGGGGAAGAGCTACCTCCTCAAAGTAGATCCCAGTTTAATGACGTTTCCTGATGGGCACAACTCATAATGAGAAGAAACTGATGCAAATATCCTTTAATAATCAGAATGTGGAATGAAGGAAGTATGAATCTAGGGAAATTGGAAGTCATCAAAAATGAAATGGAATGCATAAAGGTCAGTAATCCAAGGCATTAGTGAGCTGAAATAGCTTGGTTTTGGACATTTTAAAGTAGACAATGATATGTTCTACTATGCCAGGATTGAGATACTGAAGAGAACGGCATCATATTCATCGATAAAAAGAACATTTCAAGATCTTTTCTGAAGTAGAACACTACGAACAATAGGATAATATCCACAGGCCTACTAGGAAGACCAGTTAATAAGACTATTATTCAAATTTACACACAAATCATGAATGTGAAAGATGAAGAAGTTGAAGGTTTTTACCAAGTTCCGCAGTTTGAAACTGATCAAACGTGATGCATTAATCAATCAAGATGTACTGATAATTACGTAATTAGGATGCGAAGTTGAAAACAAAGCAGACAAATCAGCAGTTGGAAAATAAGGTATTGATGATAGAAATGACAATGAAGCTTACATGATAGAATTTGGCAAGACCAATGACTTATTCATTGCACATACCTTTCGTCAGGAACATAAATGGTGACTATACTCATGAACTATTCCAGGCAGAATAGATAGGAATCAAATTTGTGGAAGGTGATGATGGAGAAGGTCAATATCATGAGTCAGAATCAGGCCAGGGGCTGACCGCAGAACAGATGATCAGTTGCTCATATTCACGTTCAAGTAGAAGCTGAAGAAAATTAAAACAAGTCCATGAGTCAAAGTATGCCCTTGAGTATATCAAACCTGAATTTAGAGACCATCTCAAGAATAGATTTGATGCACTGCACACTAATGATCGAAGACCAGATTAGTTGTGGGATGATAGCAAGGACATCATATATGAAAAAAACAAAAAGTCATTAGAAAGACAGGAAAGAAAGAAAAGACCAAAGAGGATGTCACAAGAGACTCTGAATCTTGCTCTTGAATGTACAGTAGCTAAAGAGAATGGAAGGAAAAATAAAGTAAAAGAGCTCAACAGAATACCTGAAAGCGAAGCTGGAGAAGACAAAGTATGATAATAATAATGTGAACAGATCTGGAGTTAGAAAACCAAAAGGGAAGAAAACACCTGGCATTTCTCAAGCTGAAAGAACTGAAGGAAATATTCAAGCCTCTAGGTGCAATACTGAAGGAAGGATTCTATGGGGAAAATATCGAACAACACAGGAAACATCAAAAGAAGACGGAAGGAATACACAGACTCAATACACCAAAAAGAATTGGTCGACATTCAACCATTTCAGGAGGTAGCATTGGATCAAGAGCTGATGGTACTGAAGGAAGAACTCCAAGCTGCACTGAAGGCATTGGCAAAAAACACGGCTCCAGGAACTGATGGAGTACCAAATGAGATGTTTCAACACAGGGACGCAGTGCTGGAGGCGCTCACTTGACTATTCCAATATATTTGGAAGACAGCTACCTGACCAAATGACTGAAAGAGATCTACATGTGTACCCATTTCAAAGAGAGGTGGTCCAACGCAATGCGGAAATTATCGAGCAATGTCATTAACATCCCACGCAAGAAAAATTTTGCTGAATATAATTTAAAAACAGTTGCAGCAGTACACAGATAGGCAACTACCAAAAATTCAAGCTGGATTCAGAGGAAGACATGGAATGTGGGATATCATTTCTGATGTCTGATGGATCTTGGCTGAAAGTAGAGAATATCAGTAAGATGTTTACCTATTTTTGTTTCCTACACAAGCACACTCAACTGTGTGGCTCATGACAAATTATGGATAGCTTAGCAAAGAATGGGAATTCCAGAACACTTAACTGTAGTCATGCGGAATATCTACGTAGACCAAGAGGCAGTCATTTGAGTAGGGCAAGGTGATACTCTGTGGTTTAAAATCAGAAAGTTATGTGTCATGGTGGTATCCTTTCACCATACTTACTCAATCTGTATGCTGAGCAAACATTCTGAGAAGCTGGTCTCGAAGAACAAGAACATGGCATTAGTTTTGGAGAAAGATTCACTAACAACCTATGATATGCAGCTGATACGACCTTGCTTGCTGAAAGTAAAGAGGACTTGAAGCAGTTGCTGATGAAGAGCAACCACTACAGCCTTCACTATGGATTACACCTCAACATAAAGAAAACAAAAATTCTCACAACTGGACCAGTAAGCAACACCATGATAAACAGAGAAAATACTGAAGTCATCAAGCATTTCATTTAACTTGAATCCATAATCAATGCCCACAGAAGCAGCAGTCAAGAATTCAAACAATGTATTGCATTGGGCAAATCTGTTGCAAAAGACCTCCTTAAAGTGTTGAGAAAGAAAGATGTCACTTTGAGGACTAAGGTGTGCCTGAGCAAAGCCATGATATTTTCTATCACCTCACATGCTTGAGCAAGTTAGACAATGAATACGGAAAACCGAAGAACTGATTCATTTAAAATATGGTGTTGGCAAAGAATACTGAATATACCATGGACTGCCAGAAGAATAAACAAAACCATCTTGGAAGAAGTACACCAAGAATGCACCTTAGAAGCAAGGATGGCGAGACTTCGTCTCACGTGCCTTGGACATATTTTCAGGAGGGACCTGTCCCAGGAGAGGCTCATCATGCTTGGAAAAGCTGAGGGTCAGAAAAAAAGAGGAAGGCGCTCAACAACATGAACTGACACAATGGCTGCAAGAATGGGCTCAAACATAGCAATGATTGTGAGGATGGTTCAGGATCAGGTGGTGTTTCATTCTGTTTTACACAGGATCGATGGCATCTAACAGCCACAACTAACATATGTATGCGTGTATGTGTGTGTGTATATATATATATACCCATTGCCATCGAGTCGTTTCCAACTCATAGTGACCCTACAGGACAAAGTAGAACTGCCCCACAGAGTTCCCAAGGAGCGCCTGGTGGATTCGAACTGCTAACCTTTTGGTTAGCAGCTATAGCTATTAACCATTATGCGACTAGGGTTTCCATATATATATATATATATATATATATATATATTCTCTTCACTAGTTTTGCATCTCTAGAGATCCCAGGCTAAGACATTTGGTACCTACTGTGGTTCTAGAGGAACCAAATCTTAAGGATGAGTTTTCTGAATTGATTCTCAAGTCTGGCTAGTCTTAAAGGCACTGATGACTGTCTCCAGTAGTAAACAGGCTATTGCTAATCCATGGTGGGAGGTGACAATAGAAATACGCAAAATACTACTACCACTGGATCAAATATTTGTGAGAGACAAGGCTCTGCCTGATTACATATTTGATACTTTTCTATAATTTTGTCAGAATAAGAATAATAAGGAAGCTGCTTGGTTAGTCCTGCTTTTGCTAGCCACACTGGTGAATGAAAGAAATGGGCTCAAAGCTGAAGCACCACATACAAGATCTGAAAGCTGCCACTTGTGCCCAGAAAGAAAACCATATTTCTTATAGTAACAAGGCTAATGCTGCCAAAAATAAACTCAGATTCTTATCATAAGAGTGACTGAATTAAAGCGCTAGTTGAATATCCAGCCTCAAATGGTGTCTGAAGTTAGAGTGAGGGCACTGATTGGGAAGAAATGGGATCCTGAAACTCAGGATGAGGACATATGGGCAGACAGTCAGGAAGCGGGGGACAATGAACCTCCAATTTCTATTGAATCGCTCTTCCTAACAGAACCAGACCTCTTACTCCCATCTGAAGAGATTCTCTAACTCTGCCGCTAAGGCACCCTTCCCAGTAAAACAATTATCCCTTCCACCTCCATCTGATGAGATTACCCCAGCTGTGCCTGAAGTGTCTTGTTTGAGTTATCTCCTGGGGTGGTATCTGGGGCATTGCCTGGGGCATCACCTTAGGCAGATGTCTTATAAGACACGGCTGAACATCCCACTGCCACTGCCCATTTTTGCTTCTAGACCTATACCTAGACTTCAGTCCCAACAAGCCCCAAAAGGTGAACTATGAAGTGTGACCCAGGAGAAGGTATGCTAAACTCCAAAAGAACTACTTGATTTTTCTAATATATATATACAGAAACCTGGTGAATATGTGTGGGAATGGCTATTATGGGTGTGGGATAACGGTGCAAGCAACATAAAGGTGGATTAGTCTAAGTTTATTGATATAGACCCAGGAAGCATAGATTCTTCATTCAGTGTTTCAGCTTCAGAGGTTAGAAAAGGATCTCATAGTTTATTTGGTTGGTTTACTGAAGCATGGATTAAGTGGTGGCCTACAATAAATCAAGTGGAAATGGCAGATCTGCCATTGTATACTGTAGGAGAAGGTAACCAAAGGCTGAGGGAAACTGGCAGGTTAGAATGGATTTATTAGGCTGGACCCACAGACCCACACACGGAGTGCCCAGAGGGCTCTCTTTTTACCATAGCAGTGAGGTACAAATTTGTGCAGCAAGCCCCAGCATTATTGAAGACTTCTGTGGTTGCTATTTTATGTAAGTAAGAGTCCACAGTGAGAACTGCCCTAACTGAATTAAGACACCTAACTACAATGCAGTTGACTGGACCCCATGGTGGTAACAGCCAAGTGGTGGCACTCAATGAACAAAGACAAGGTGGGTGTGGTTACCATAACAGACAGTAGAGTCAAAGCAGTAATCAGAATAGTCTGCTCACATGGATTTATGGCAATGGCTACTTAGTCATAGTGTCCCTGGGAGTGAAAGAGCTGGGAAATGTACATCTCCTGGTACCTAGTGTCTTAGCTATCTAGTGCTCCTGTAACAGAAATACCACAAACGGATGACTTTAACAAAGAAAATTATTCCCTCACAGTCCAGGAGGCTTTATAAGTCCAAATTCAGGGTGCCAATTCCAGGGGAAGACTTTTTCTCTCTGTCACTCCTAGGGGAAGGTCTTTGTCACCAGTCTTCCCCTGGACAAGAAGGTTCTCAGCACAGGGATCCTAGGTCCAAAGGATGCACTGCTCCTGACACTTCTTTCTTGGTGGTACTGAGGTCCCCCGTCTCTCTGCTCTTTTCTCTTTTATATCTCAAAAGAGACTGACTTAAAACACAACTTAATCTTGTAGATTGAGCCCGGCCTCCTTAACATAACTGCTTCAAATTTTCGCTCATTAACATCATAGAGGTAGGATTTACAATACATTGGAAAATCACATCAGCTGACAAAATGGTGGATAATCGCACAATACTGGGAAGCATGGCCTAGTCAAGCTGATATATACATTTTGGGAAGACAGAGTTTAATCCATAACACCTAGTATGCAGCTATCGACCTGTTAATGCCTTTTTCTCCATACCCATTTGGAAGTATCACCAGAAACAGTGTGCCTTCTCTCTGACCTAAGTATATAAGGACGAAATAATATAGAGGAATCTCTGTTACATTTTCTCCATCTTACCGTTATTTGGCCTCATAGGCAGACCCAGTCACTTAATTGCACGGCAGAATGAAGAGATTAAAGCCCAACATTCTTGCCAGTGGACCAGGAAGGTAGCTGCTCAGACATCAGAGAGCCTCAGAGAGACAGAGACCAGGTGGCTCAAGAGAGGGATACCATAAAGTTGTTTTTCATACCCCCCTCCACTCCCATAGTTGCATATGCTTTCCTCTGACCCCAAGAAGTAGATCAATCCTTTGAGAACTGCATTATGGGTTAGAACACCAACAAGGTCCCAGACTGAGTGACACTCCCATAGATTACATCCAAATATCATTGCAAAGTCTTCAAAATCTGAACTGACATCTGAGCCACAGCATCCAGAAGTTGGGAAAGAACATGCAGCCTGAACATAACTGGGTCAAGTGATTGCTAAAACAAACAACATCGACATTTTCTGTAAGATTGAAGTAAGACATAGTCTTAGAATCATAGACAAAAACTTTAAAAAGCTACTTTAACCATGCTCAAAGAAGTAACAGTCACACCTTAGAAAAATAGAAAAATACATAGAAACCATTCACAAATGAAAATTTTAGACAGGAAAAATAGAGATAAAAAATTCACTTGACCAGCGGAATGCTGTTGACAGACAAAAGGATCAATGAGATGAAAATAGTTCAATTGAAAATATCCAATCTGAAAACAGAGGACAAATATTGAAAAAAAAATGAACAGAGCCTCAAAAAAATCCAAAAATACCTAACATTTATTTATTGGAATTCCATAAGGTGTAGAGAAAATATATAGTGTAGAAAAAAATATCTGAAGAAATACTGGCTCAACACTTTCCCAATTTGTTGAAAGACATAAACTTACAGATTCAAGAAGCTATGCAAACTCCAACAAGTTAAACTCACATAATTTTACACCCAAATGCCTCACTGTCAATTGTGGAATAACAAGGACCAAGAAAATATCTTCAAAGAAGCTAGAGAGAAAACAACTCATTTCACACAGGAGAAACCATTGGAATGACTCTGTATTCATCATCAGAAGCCATGGAGGCCAAAAGGCTGTGAAAACAACATTTTTTCAACACTGAAAGAAAAGAAACATTAACCCAGTGTTCTATAGGCTGTTATTTCCTTCATGAGTAAAGGAAAAATATTGACATTCTCAGGTGAAGGACGCTTAAGAGAATTCATCGCCACCAGACTTGTTCTAAATGAAACACTAAGGAAGTTCTTCAGGTGGTAGACTTGGAATTTCAGGAATTATGGAAAGCAACAAAGTCGAAAGTACCTTCTGAAGTTTGCCGTTCAGCCAAAGATTAGACAGGTCTACAAAACAAACAATAACACACGTGAAGAAAGTGTTTCTTAGTTCAATCGTGTGTATGAGACCAAAGGTGCAAAACCTGCCCAAAAGCACAGAAAAGAGGGCAGGATGGAACAGGAATCATGGCGGATGGGAACGGGGAACTGGAGCATAGAAGAGAATATTGACACATCATGAATATTGCCACCAATGTCACAAACCAATTGTGTATAAATGGCTGAACAAGAAAGTAATTTGCTTTGTAAAGTTTCAAATAAAGCACAATAAAAATTTTTTAAAAAGTGGTAGGTATCTGGGTAAACATATTACGCCAACCCTGCTGTCACTGCACAACATGGCGCAGGACTCCCCTCTTTGGATAGACTTGCTAGCCTATTGGAAACACTTTGGAATATACTCTTGGTGGCAAATTAGTATTAGAGAATGGGATTATTTTGAAAATATGAGATGTCTGTACTCATGTCTGGTGAATAAACTGGATAATAAAATTTTCAGAGCGAAATGAGATGTTCTAACAGAAAAATAGGCCTGAATTCCCACGTGGGCCATGAGCCTAATCTGAAGGCCTTTCCCAGAGAGGCATTTCAGGCACTTCTAGAGCAGCAGGAGCACTGGGGAATGCATGTATCAACCTCCCCCAGGGCCTTCTCTGAGGAGTAAGTACCTGCTTTAGTACTAAGCTTAAAAAAAAAAAAGCTTAGGGGTTCATAAATAGTCATTCTGCATAAGGTCTTCAGGTTCAAGTCTGTAATCCAGCTGGGATTCTGTGTGTGCTGCATCTCTGCATCAAAAGAACATGCTTCTAGAAGCAGAATGCCAGGAGAGAGGCGGTTGGGCAGTTGGGGGTGGGGGGTGCTGCGCAGACAGGGGTGCCCAAGGGAGGCACAATATAGTCATTCTGCAGCAGGTCTAGTCCTTCTGCATAAGAATTAGAATGCTTCTGTCAATGCATAATAGTTTACATGCAGGACATAAACAAAGTGACTGAAGGACAAAGTCAAATAGTAAACCAAGCCACTCCCTGTCAATCCTTACCTGAGAGGGTCTTCATGAAGACTTCCGGGGATGGAGAAGGACACAGTAAACGCTGATTTATTTTACCTCTTCCTTCCTCAAGAAACAGGAACTGGTGTTAAGACGTCAGGTGTCAAGCCCCAAACTCCTCTTCTGGTCTGTATTTAAGCTGTATAATAAAACTGGGATCAGGCAATCAGCCGTGAGCAGACAGACCCAGAGTATTCCCAGTGCCCCACATCTTTGAGCTCCAGTGAGATCCTGTTCTTAGTCACTAGATTAGCAGAGGAGCTGAAAGACTGAAATTCCGTGTTTTAAGGCAACTTGGGCTTCAAACAGTCACATATTGCTAAAGTCGTATTTCTCTGTGTTAATTTATGATCCTTAACTCAAATCTGGAGTTTGGAGCTCATTTTGATAACTCCTCATTAGTCTGCATAGACTAGAGTCTGCTCACAGTCAGTGATGACAATGGAGGAAACAAAGTCCCTAGCCCAGAGGAGGGACTGCTCCCCATATTTGGGGCAATGCCCCTGGGAAGCATCGGCGAGGTGCACTTTGGCCTCTGTGGCTTTGCCTTCTGCTCCTGGAATTGCACCCTGGGGGCCTCCATATGCAGACCCAGAGTCCGTGGGTGACCACAACTCCCCCGTTCTGGGTCATCGTCCGGACACACGTTGCGATATGCTTTCTGCCCTCCTTTCCAGCATAAGCGCTGCGATCACAAGTGGCAGAACCAGTTCTCAGGTCCAGACCCTAGACCTTGCCCTCCTTGGCCTTAGGCTTCCCTAGTCCTGGTGGAACCTGCAAGCCTGGCGGATGCGAGGTTAGCACCCGGCTGGGTGGGCTTGGGCCTGTCTCAAAAGGCTCATGGCGCACTCAGGTTCCTCCTCCTTGGAGCCTGTGGGCTTGCAGTGGGCAGCCCGGCATCTCGTGCCTCCCTTGGGAGCCCTCTCTGAGCAGCAGCTCCCCTCCCCCTCCCCCGCCAACCACCCAACAGTCGCACTGCCTGCTTTCTGCTTCTAGAAGCGTGTTCTTTTGATGTACACATGCAGCACACACAGAAGCTCAGTTGGATTACAGACTTGAACCTGAAACGCACAACTTTAAAACTACTAGACGGGGGGGGGAGGTTATTGGCAGTGAAAAAAGCAAAAAAAAAAAAAATAAGAAAGAGAACAATTACAAAAAAAGTATTAGAAGACTGTATCCTCACATTATGGACTCAAGAAAGTTGCGGATAAACAACCGCGTAGATAGCATACTGTTGTCTCTTTGCAAATAAGTCTTAAATGAGGGAATTTGGTACCGGGAAGAGTTGCAGAGCCTGACTTTGGGGAAATCTGGGATTGATGAATTGCCTTGCATGAGGCTACAAGCCCTGATAATCAATATTTGAAGATGAGATTCGAGCAACCTAGAACATGCATCAGAATTTTTTCTAAGTAAATTAGCACCAGAAGATGCCTTTAACCACTAAATAAAATGGGTCAGTAGTTCAAGATCTCCCTAAAAAGAAAACGGCAGACCTAGATCGTTTCCAGTCAGGTTCCAGCAAACATGCAAGAAACAGTCATTTTAATCTTGTACATAGTCAACAGAGATTAGAAAACCATGAGATACTCCCCTAACTTGATCCTTAAGGCTAGTTTAAAAATGATAACAAATTAGAGAAGGATGGTAGAAGAAGAGTTAGAGGACAAGCACACTCAGTAACTGAGATGCAAAACTCTACGTAAGATGCCAGCAAAGGAAATCCAGCAAAGTATAAACCACGTAACATGCCATGATCATGTAGGCATACAAATTTGAGTGAACGTTAAAGATTTAGTAATTTCATTCACCACATGCATAGGTGAAAGAAGAGAAGACATATGCTCACCTCAAGAGATGGGGGCAAAGCAGGTTGATAAAATCCAATCACATGGAGAGATAAGGACTAGGAGCAAATATGGAACAGAAAAGGAGTTCCCGAACGTGGAAAACTACAACTAGCATGATAGTTCATGGTGACGTGTGGGACATTCTCTTTAAAATTAATAAACAATAAAATAAGGGTGCTTCTATCATTACTTTTATTAAACATTGAACACCGGAAGTGTAAGCTAGTACAAAAAGAGAAAAAGTATAACTGCTATTCATAGATTATAGGACTGTCTCCATTGAAAACTGTAGAAAATACCGGAATTAATAGTAATCATAAATAAAAAATAAATTGAAATTTCAATGCATCAGCATCAAGCTGACTCTGTCATAGCTCTTAGGTGAAAGCAAAGGACACTGATAGGGAAAGAGCAGGTTCGGGTGGTCTAGACCAAGGAGGGAAGAAAATTATTCTGCACTGGGCTGAACTTATAAGAACGGGTCTTATGTGTGTTAGTTACCTAGTCCCTCCATAACAAAAAATAACACAACTGGATGGCTTTAAAGAACAGAAATTTATTTTCTCACAGTTTAGCAGGTGGTCGTTCGAATTCAGGGCATGGCTGTAGTGGGAGGTCCTTCCTTGTCTACCTCAGCTTCTAGTAGATGCCAGCAATCATTTGTGTTCCTGGCCTTCTAGAAGCATCTGTCTTCTTTGTCTGTCTTCCTTTTCACCTGTTTGAGTCTGTGTGTATTCTGCTCCTTTTATAACTAAGAAGAGTTAGGCTTAGGACCCACCCTACATTGGTATGACCTCATTCACATAATAAAAGCAGGCCCCCTCTTTCCTAACAAGGTCAGATTTACAGGTACAGGGGTTAGGATTTCCACAGACATTTTGGAGGGACACAATTCAATCCCTAACAGTCGACTTACCAGATATTCTGGATTGAGAGTACTCGCATGAACAGCTGAGAGTGGTTCCAATTCTTTGCTACATTCGTTGGCTGAAACTTGTCTCAATGGTCACCCAAAGGAATGCTAGAGCAATTTATTGTGTAGGACCTGGCCAACCATTCCTAATCAAGTCCATTGTGTGGAAAAACACACAATCCCATCACCAAAGCCTTGAGAAATTCATGGATAAGAAAAGAATGGTGGTTGGAACCAAGAATTGTTTCATAGCCTAGATAACATGGTACAGGTGTTAGATATTCACATGGAGATGTCAGGTAATAAAACTTCACCCCACATGGGGATGTCAAGGATAATACCAACAGCTAATGTTCATTGAGTACCTACACTGGTGCCAGGCACTCCTGTGCTTTTTCTTTCATGTTTGCTTTTCATGATGGCCATATGAGGAATGTATCATTATAATGCCTAAAGAGGTCAATACAGAGAGCTAGGCTCACATTTGAATATATGAGTCTGGACCCAGGAGGAGTTTGAATGGATGGAGGTATAAACCTCACGTCCTTAGCTACAAATAGACAGCAGTAAACTCACTGAGGCATCCTAGAGAGAGGGTGTCAATAGAGAGAGGAACAGGCACCAAGCCCAAGGGTACTCGGGTATCTAGAAGCCTGCCAGGTGAACAGCAGCCAACAAGCCTCTCTGAAGTCCAGTGTGGTTCCTGGAGGGTTGTCTGTCCTTGCTCTCAGCTGCATTTCCCCAGTGCCCCTCCCACCTGCACTGGGTTGTCCCCTTCATGAGGACAGGGGCAGTGTGTACCTTTCACCACTGTATCTGCATAACATAGACTACTTCTGGCCCATGGAATATACTGACTGAATGAAAAATAAACGATAAGTACGTAAAATCCTTCGTAGTTGATACCTTGGGATACATTAAGGAGCTTCATGAGTAAGAGGGAGAAAAACTGATCAGGGCTGCTTCTGAGACCATCTCTTAGGCGTAAAGAGTGTTAAACAATAATTAAACAAAGAGATTTAATGGCAGAGATGTATGTTAAAAAGATGTAAGTATACGTTGAAGATTACTAGAAACATGCACATTTATTATTGCAACTATAGTTCAAATTGTTAAAAAAAATATACTACATGCACACAGAATATTATAAAGTAATTTAATGCTCTCATTAAAAAAAACAAAAAAAATTATCATGAGAAAAGACTAATGATGAATGAAAATATCAGGATATA
The DNA here is from genome assembly GCF_030014295.1 of Loxodonta africana. Classification (NCBI taxonomy): domain Eukaryota; kingdom Metazoa; phylum Chordata; class Mammalia; order Proboscidea; family Elephantidae; genus Loxodonta; species Loxodonta africana. Next base: position 1,851,743 of record NW_026975002.1, on the reverse strand, counting down.
ATATCCGTGTTAATATACATAAATGTGTGTGCTAATACACACATAAAACCAGTTGCCATTGAGTCAGTTCTGATTCATGATGACACCAGCGTGCCAGAGTAGAACTGTACTCCATAGGGGTTTCAATGGCTGAGTTTTCGGAAGTAGACTGCCAGACCTCTCTTTCATAGCAATTCTGGGTGGACCTGAACTCCAACTTTCTGTCAGCAGCTCAAGATATTAACCATTTGCACCAACCAGAGACTCTAACACACATACATGCCAATGTAAGTAAGATAACAGACATATCGGAACGTTAGTAATTTATTCTATGCATTACGTATGTTTTCTTGTTATTTATTGCATACTTTCCCATTGCTTCCAAGTTTTTGAGGAATAGAATGTACTTCTGGAAAAATTCATGAGAGATTTTTAAGTAATGAAATAATCAACAGAAACAGAATGAGTAAATCTGTGGCAAGGCAGCCCATGAACCCAAGATTACAGTAACACTGGTATGAAAAGCAGAATTGTGGAGTCCTGAAGCTCAGTGGTCCCATGCATGCATCAGGAAAGAGGGAAGAGCAAATAAACAAGGAGAAAATACAGTGAGCCAGAGGAGTGGGAGCCCTCTGTTGTGGGCACAGTTTTCTCATGAAACTTTAGATGGACACAATGGGTGGGATTATCCACTTCCATCACACAAACATTTTTATTACCCTTGATTTTAACGGAACTATGTTATAAAAACAAATGATAAAATAAAGTATAATAAAAGAATAAATCTCATAGTGGACTACTATCATTTTCCCCAGCCACTGAGGAGGGCAGGAAACACACACGGGAAAGAAGATGGAGCAGTGTGAAGAATCATGCTTAGTGAGGAGGGGAGTGTTTCTGAGACAGGCCTTACTTGCTACCACCTAGGGAAGCAGGCAGCCGTGCAGGACCAACTGGAAGAAATGGCACATTATTTCTGAGACCTACTCCAGCTCATAACAAATTATGGATAACATGGGGAAGAATGAGATTTCCAGGACACTTAATTGTTCTCAGGAGAAACGTGTACACAGAAAAAGAGGCAGTCATCTAAACAGAACAAGGAATACTGCATGGTTTAAAGTCAAGAAAGGTGTGCATCTCCATTGTATCCTTTCACCATACCTATTCGACCTGTATGCTGAGCAAATAATCCGAGAAGCTGGACTGTCTGAAGAAGAATAAGGCGTCAGGATTGGAGGAAGACTCATTAATAACCTGAGATATGCAGATGATACAATCTCGCTTGTTGAAAGTGAAGAGGCCTTAAAGCATTTACTGAAGAAAATCAAAGACTACAGACCAACAGCCTAACAACAGGACCAATAAGCAACATCAGGACAACGGAGAAAATGTTGACATCACTAAGGGCTTCATTTTACTTGGATCCACAATAAACACCCATGGAAGCAGCAGTCAAGAAATCAAATGACACGTTGCATTGGGCAAATCTGCTGCCAGAGACCTCTTTAAAGTGTTCAAACGCACAGATGTCACCTTGAAAACTAATGTGCCCCTGACTCAAGCCATGGTGTTTTCGGTCACCTCATACGCACACGAAAGGTGGGCAATGAATAAGGAAGACTAAAGAAAAATTGAAGGCACTGAATTACGGTATTTGCAAAGAATATTGAATATACCACGGACTGCCAAAAGAATGAACAAATCTGTCTTGAAAGAAGTACAGCCAGAATATTCCTTAGAAGCAAGAATGGCGAGGCTTCATCTCACATATTTTGGACATGTTGTCAGGAGAGATCGGTCCCTGGAGAAGAAAGTCATACTTGGTAACAAGTGGCCACAACAATCGGCTCAAACATAACAACGACTGTGAAGGCGACGATAGGTAGTTTAACATACATTTTGACCCATACGAATTAAAATTTAAACAATTATTTCATGCCTTTTTGTAGCGGTTTCAGAATATACAATTAAAATAAATGTAAACAATTAATAGAAAAAATCTCTGAAAATAAAATTTAATTTTTTTAAGTCACTGCTCCATACCCCAAATCTAAATGGCTTGATATAAAGCACTGGTCTTTGTGATTCACAAAAAGCAGGTGCCAATTCCTGAACAAGAACTGAAGTGACAGGAGAAACTCCCCATGCTGTTAGAGCCCTGAGTGTGGGCCCTAATCCAATAATCTGTCCTCATTAATTCCTTTTCATTTCATCTCTGTGCAAGAGGGGAGGGAGAAGGTGAGAGAGGGTTACATGTGCCTATTCTGTTCTTTAGCATCTAGTTCACTGCCAGGAACAAGTATTCATAAGAGGCTACAAAACATTAAAGTACAAATAAGGAGGAAAACCTCCTAGTATATATATGTATTAGGTGGCACAAAGAGTTAAGTGCTCAGCTACTAACTGAAAGGTTGGCAGTTTAAATCCACTCAGTTGCCTTGGAAGAAAGGCCTGGCAATCTACCTCCAAATGGTCACAGCTATTGAAAACCGTATGGAGGGCAGTCCTACTCTGAAAACTCACGGGGTCGTCATGAGTGAAAATCTCCTCAACGGCAACTGGATTGGTAATCTATATATGGCATAAATGTTGGGAAAATTAGCTTCTGAACATATACACGGCATACAGAATACACTGCACATTAGTATTATGTGCCAAAACCCACTGTCATCAAGTCGATTCTAACTCATAGTGACCCCAAAGGACAGAGTAAAACTGCCACATAGGGTTTCCAAGGCTGTAAGTCTTCACTGAAGCAAGCTGCCACATCTGTCTCCTGCAGAGAGGCTGGTGGGTTCGAACCACTGACCTTTCAGTTAGCAGCCAAGTTCTTTAGCCACACAGCCACTAGGGCTCACTGCTGTCATGTACAGTGATTACATAAGCAAATTCTGAAACAAACTGCCTGGGTTTAAATCCTAACTCAATCTATCAGCTGGTTGATCTGGGCACGTTACTTTACCTCTCACTGCCTCAGTTTCCCATTTCTAAAATGGGTCTTATTCAAAAGGTTGTTACGCAGGTTAAATAAAACACACAAGGCACTTAGAAAAAGGCCTTACACACAGAATGAACACAATAAATGTTAGCTTTCATAATTATTAAGGGAATACAAACAGCTTAGTTGAAGAAACTTCCATCGAGAAATAGTTGCGTTCCAAAATTCATGTGTAAAGTCATTTACATCAACTGTTAAAGTTGTATGTTTAGATTCAAGTGATTACTGAGGTGTGTTATGATCTTGAACAGAGTTCAGGGGACTATACAGGCTGACTCTGCATGCCCTTCTCCTGCACATCCATTCCATCTCCCTTGGAGCCCAGACATCATGTTATCAATTAAACCCCTCCCACACTGGTGGTGTACTGTTTAAGAGCTACAGCTGCTAACCAAAAGGTCATCAGTTCAAATCCACCAGGCGCTCCTTGGAAAGTCTATGGCACAGTTCCGCTCTGCCCTATTGGGCCGCTATGAGTTGGAATAGACTCAGTGGCAATGGGTTTTTAATGGGTATGAGTTAACTGTTCAGTGCTTAAAGACATATCAAAAGCAACCACGAACACAAAAGTATAGTAAAAAGTTCTTATTTCAGAATAGCAAAACCTTTTTCTAACACAGTGGTGTATTAGAGTGGACTGTGTATCAAGAGGAGGCCTGGTGGCATAGTGGTTAAGAGCTCAGCTGCTAACCAAAAGGTCAGCAGTTCGAATCCACCAACTAGTCTTTGGAAACTCTATGAGGTAGTTCTACTCTATGCTATAGGGTCTCTATGAGTTAATATCAACTAGGGTCTGTATGGGTTGGAATCAACTTGATGGTGACAAGTTTGATTTGGTTTGGATTAAATTATGACCCTAAAAAATGTGTGTCTCAACTTGGTTAGGCCATGATTCCCACTATTGCATAGTTGTCCTTCATTTTGTGATTGTAATTTTACTGTAAGAGGATTAGGGTGGGATTGTAACACCACCCTCACTCAGGTCACCTTTCCCTGAGGTGTGGCCTGCACCACCTTTTATCTCGCAAGAGGTAAAAGGAAAGGGAAGCAAGCGGAGAGTTGGGGTCCTCAGACTATCAAGAAAGCAGCACCAGGAGCAGAGCATGTCCTCTGGACCCAGGGTCCCTGCACCTGAGAAGCTCCTTGACCATGGGAAGGCTAAGGACAAGGACCTTCTTCCAGAGCCGAAAGAGAGAGAAAACTTTCCCTTAGAGCTGATGCCTTGGACTATTCGCCTACTTTAATGTGAGGTATTAAATTTCTCTTGGTTAAAGCCATCCACTCATGGTATTTCTGTTATGGCAGCACTAGATGATGAAGACAGTGGGTAAAGGTGGAAGAGGTGGATGAAGGACAAAAAAAGAAAAATGGACAACAAGAGAAATATAAGAATTCAGAGAACTGTGAAAATTTAATTCCTGAATATACTTTCTTTCTCCTCCCTGTAACTGTAAGGACTTTTCTCATATACAGCATATATAAGTAAATCCTTGCAATATTTAAAACACTTAGATTTTTGTAAAACTCATTCTCTGAAAACTCATGGTGGCCCCATTAATTTGTGGCTTAAAAACAACTCAGAACTAAAAAGAAACATAAATAAATAAATAAAGGCGCTGCTGTCATTTGCGGGTGATGTTCTTTTCCTGTTATCCACAACCCACACACTTGGGAGTTAATTTTCCAGGGTCAGTGTTCATAGACCATCCTCTTTCTCTTACCACCACCCCACCACCCTTAATTATTTAGAAAAGGCAGGGCCAGTCAGTGCTCCAAACATCAAGATTTCTCTCCAAAATGCCAACTCGCACTTGGGGAGCAGGCTACATTCTCAGCTATCAGCAATTCCACTAGCCCGTGCAGATAAGGAACATGTCTCCACTGAACTGTTCGTTGTAATTAAAAAAAAAAAAAGTAAAAAACTGTTTCTTAAAACCAGAAAAAAAACAAAAAAAACAGGCATTTCCCTATTACCCACCCACCCCACTCTCCCACACCGAGTGCTCCCCTCACCACACACACACTCAAATATTTCCTACCAAGGGTGTGTCCCAAGCACGGGGTCTGGCTCCACTCTTCTTTTACACCCCTTGGAGGTCTCTGGAGAAACCATACCTTTGGTTGGCAATTCCCTGAACCCTGCCTATTCAAGCTGGCACTTATTCAAAAAGGCAGGTGAGTCTTCAAGTCAGGTTTTTAAAAGGAGTTTAAGAGGAGCCAGGTGATATGCCTACTCACCCTCAAGTTTCTCAAAGGTAATAATTTCTTGAGATGTGTACAATGTCTCAACTATGGGTTAATTAAATCCCTTAGGATGGTGGGCATAGGAAAATCCTCCATCTCAATGCCCCCCACTTTGAAAAAAAAGAGGGGGAATCTCCAAAATCACAAATTTGAATTTCTACATACTTGATTGAACTAAGGAGTAAGTTCCTCATGTGTGTTATTCTTGGTTTGAGCCTGGTGGTGCAGTGGTTAAGAGCTCAGCTGCTAACCAAAAGGTCTGCTGTTTGAATCCAACAGCTGCTCCTTAGAAACCGTATGGGGTAGTTCTACTCCGTCCTAGAGGGTTGCTAAGAGTCAGAATTCACTGGATGGCAATTGGTTTGTTTGTTTTTCAATCTTTGGCTGAAAGGTAGACTTTGTTATCAATTTATTAAATCAACTGGTAATTTGCTGGATATTTCTCGTACAGGAACTTATGATGTCTTCAAATCCAGCTAATCAGGTTTAGGGAGAGAGAAACTTCTCTACCTTAGCCTCCCTGCCACTCCCACACCTTTTTCATTGATTTCCATGCCCTGTTTAAGTAACATCATTCATTACTTCTCACTATCTAGGTTATCTGAGCCAATTCATGGCAGTCAATTCCACCTGAGCCCTAGGATACCCTCATTTACATACTCTGCCCTGTTGTTCCTTCACAAATGGCTGACCTCACATCTCCCCTTGAATGTCTACTAGGCATCTCAAACTTAATGTGGTTCAAATAAAATTCTTCGTCCAAGTGTCTTATCTACCTCCCAGTCTTCCTTATCTCAGCAAATGTTCTCACTATCGTCTGGGTTGTTCAGGACAAAAACCTAGAAATCATCCTTGATTTCTCTCCTTTATTCAAATCTTGTATCCAATCCATTGACACATATTCTGGACTCTTGGCGCTACCTTAAAATAAATCCTGACTCTATCCACTTCTCACTACCTCCACCTTACAGCCACCATCATCTCTTGGTTAAAACTGGACTCCATGCCACCGATCTTCCCTCTTACAGTCTACATAACAGCATCACCTCAGTGGCTTCTCATGGCAATTAGGAAAAATTCCCAAATCCTTCCCATGGTCTTTCATGATGCGGGGCTTGCCCACCATACTAACCTCATTTCCTAACAGTCTTCCCTCGGTTCACTCCACACTAGCCATGACTTATTTCCTGAGCTTCCTCAAAACATGCCAGAACACTTGGTTATTTAAGGGCCTCAGAAACAACTCTTTCCTTTATTGGCAATATCCTCCCTCCAGAACTTCATACAGCTATTCTCTCCTTTGATATAGGTCAGTTATCTCCTCAAATATCCTGATCCCATAAGCCTTTACTAACTATTAATCTAAAACAGCTCACCCCACTCATTCCCTCACATGCAACTCTGTCTTATTTTCAAAATATTTAGCTCTCCTTGACATTTTTTGTTAATTATTACCTGTAAATGTATTTTTTGTGGTTGAGAATATATGCAGCAAAACATACACCAACTCAACAGTTTCTACCTGTACAATTTAACGACACTGGTTACATTCAAGTTGTGCAACCATTCTTACCCTCCTTTTCTGAGTAGTTCCTCTGTCATTAGCATAAACCCACTGCTCCTTAAGGTTCCTATCTAATCTTTTCAGTAGCTGTTGTCAATCTGATGCCATATAGACAGTTCTTAAAAGAGCATATGCTCAAGGTAGACCATTTTTATTAGTTAAGTAGCTAATGTTCTGGAGCCCTCGTGGCACAGTGGTTAAGTGATACGGTAGCCAAGCAAAAGAAGAGCAGTTTGAATCCACCACCTACACCTTGGAAACTCTATGGGGCAGTGCTATTCTGTCCTACAGGGTCTCTGAGTCGTAATCAACTCAACAGCAACAGTATGGTGTTTCCTTTTTTATACTTCAGTTTTAAGATGATTCAACGGAATGCTTTTGGTGTAATGTTTAAAGATTATCTCACGGCAATAGTTTCAGGAGTTCATTCACCCTCAATGGCTCCAAAAAGTCTAGGGTTCATGAGAATTTGAAATTCTGTTCTGCATTTTCCCCCTTTTGATCAGGGCTTTTCTATGGACTCTTTGATCAAAATGTTCAGCGACAGTAGCCGGGAACCTTCTGGTTCTTCTGGTCTCATGGCATGCTAGATGTTCTTTTAAAAAACATGAGTGGATGCTGGAGGTTATCAAATACTTATTTTATTACACCTATTAGTATAATCACATTTATTTTTCCTGTACATATGGCAAATTATACTGATTCATTTTTGAATGTTAAACTAACCTTGAATTCTTGGGATAGACCGAACTTGGTCATAATATATTCTTCTTTAGAGTATTGCTGGATTTGTTTTGCCTATTTCTTTTTATATTTTGCATCTATGTTCATCAGTGACATTGGCCTGTAATTTTCCCATCTTGTGCTGCTCTTGTCAGGTTTTGGTATCAATATTCATTCTACAAGCTTTATAAAATGAGTTTGGGTATATATTTCATTTTATATTGAAGAATTTGTGAAGTATTTCTTGAATATTTGGCAGAATTTGCAGGAAAAGCCATCTGACATGAAGTTTTCTTTTTGAGAATAGTTTGAGCTCCAATTCAATTCTATTAACAATTGTGGAATTACTTTTGCTTCCTGTTTCTTCTTGAATCGTTGTTATTAACTTACATGGTATGATACGTTTGCCTACTTTACCTAAATTTGCAAATTTATTAGCTAATATGGTTCATAACATTCTCACATTATCTTTAAGTTCTGCAAGATCTGTAGTCATTTTCTTTCTAATTCCTGATATTCGTTATTTATACCTTCATTCTTTTTCACTTGATCAATCTTGCCTAAAGTTTCTCAATTTTACTAGCATTTTCTAAGAATCAACTTTAGTCTTCGTTGATCGTCTTTTGCATGTATCCAATCATTAATAGAAACAAAAATTCCTATGAATGTTTGTTTCTGTTTTTTTCCCAACATTTTGAATGGATGTTTAACTCACTTATTTTTCAAAATTTGTTCTTTCCAATTATATTTTTCAGGCTATAAGTTTCCTATTTTATATTGTCTGTACTGCACCAATTTTTATATGCACTATGTTCATAATTGTTCACTTCAAAATATATTCTAATTTTCATTATGATGTCTTTTCTAACGCCTAGTATTTTAAAATATCCAAGCACATGGAGATTTTGTATTTTCTTTTTCTAAGATTTTTTTTTTAATTATGCTGTACTTACACAGTATCCTCTATATTATTGCAGACTCTTGAAATTTGTTGAGACTTGCTTTATAACACAGTATACAGTTAATTTTTATAAACACTATGTATATGCATGAGATGAATGTATATTCTTTAGTGGTTAGATAATGCACACACATACACATATATCAATTTGGTATTTTTATACATGTTAAATCTTCTGTATCCTTGACAATTTATGGACTTCTATGTTTCTGAGGGGTGTGTTAAAAATCTATTATGATGCATGATGTCAAAAGGAGCCCCAGTAGTGCAGTGGTTAAGCACTCAGCTGTTAAATCTTTTGATTTGATCCACCAACTATTCCACAGGAGAAAGATATGACAGTTTCCTTCCATAAAGATTACAGCCTTAGAAACCCTTTGGAGAAGTTCTACTCCATCCTATAGTCACTATGAGTCAGAACTGACTCAACAGCACATAAGAAAAAAGGTATGATGTGATGGAAACTGAGCAGTACAAAGGTATAAGAATTGGTCCTACCTCCAGGGTCAAAGGATGAAGGACAGAGAAAACAGCAGAGACATCCAAAAGCTTGGAAAAAAGGGGGCTGAGAGGACAATGGTTGGTGGTTTAAGGGCTTTGAAGGGCTACCACATATACTGAGGAATCTGGAGTGCAATATTCTTGCCTAAGGATGAAGACATGCTCATAAAGATCCTGACAAAGCTTTAGGCTTGCACCTCTGGCTGATCTTTGGGCTCCACGGGGGCAGGAAGTGAAGGCTAAGGCAGAGTTTTAGGCGCTCTTGCTTAGCACTGAAAGAACACCCCAGTTCAGAGCCAATCTGCAAAGACTGGGATAATGTTACTTTTTCTTTTTGGCTACAAGTATTTAAAGAAATCACTGTCAGGTCATGAACTGACTGCTGTCATAACAGAACAGAACTTCAGTGTCCACACATGAGAAGACATACAATCTTTGCAGAAATAGTTTGGAAACATCACTAAGCAAATGGATGACTGGCCCTCAACAATTAAAAAAAAAAAAAGCAAACCCTAATGACTGGAGGGAATCTGATTTCCAGAGTTACATTATAATATTTAAGATATCCAGTTTTCAACACACTATTTTAAGTCATAAAAGGAAAAAGAAAAGGATGGTTCATTTGTTAAGAAGAAAGAAAGAAGAGAATGAACAGAAAGCATCCCTAAGGAAACACAGATACTGGGATTACTAGACAAAGATTTTAAACCAATTGTCTTAAATTTCCTCAAAGAGCTCAAGAAACCATAGACAAAAAAAAAAGGAAACCAAAAGAAGAATGTATGAACCAGTAGAAAATATTAATAAAGAAATATTATACAAAAGAACCAAATAGAAATTATAGAGCTGAAAAGTAGAATAGCTGAAATAAAATTTTCATTAGAGGAGCTCAACAGCAGATTTGAGCAAGAAAGCAGGAAAATGTAAACTTGAAAAAGCACAACTGAAATTGTTCTAACTGAGGAGCATAAAGGAAAAAGAATGAAGAGAATGAACAGAGCCTAAGGGACCTGCGGGACAACATCAAGCATACCAATATACTCATTAAGGAGTCCCAGAAAGGAAAGAAAGATGAAAGGACAGAAAGAATATTTGAAAACGTAATGACTGGAAGTTTCCCAAATGTCATCTAGATATCCAAGAAGCTCAATAAACTCAAATGACAATAAATACATAGATATCCACAGAGAGACATAATCAAAATGTCAAAAGACGAAGACAGAAACTTGAAAGTAGCAAGAGATAAGTGACCCCTAATGTACAAGAAGAGAGTCTCAACAAGTTTAACTGTTGATTTTTCATCAGACACCATTGAGATGAGAAAATAGTGGGATGATGTATTTAAGATACTGGAAAAAAAATACAGAAACAAAACTATGAACCAAGATGTCAATATCTAGCAAAATTATCTTTCAAAAATGAAGGCGAAATTAAGACATGCCCAGATACACAAAACCTGAGGGAGTATGTTAGCAGCAGAACTGCCTTATGAGAAATGCTACAGGGAATCATCCTGGCTGGCATGGAAGGACACTAGACAGTAACTGGAAGCCATAAAAAGAAACAAAGACTCCGTAAAGGTAACTACTTAGATAAAACAAAGTCAGTAATATTTTTATATCACGCCTCTCTTTTTTTCATATATGATTTAAAGCACGAATGCATAAAAATACTTACACATCTCTCTTAATGGACACACAATGTATAAAGATGCAATTTTTGTATCAGCAACGTAAGTAGGGGAGGTAACTGAGCTGAATAAAAGCAGAATTTTCTATACTGTTGAAGCTAAATTTGTATTAATTAAAAGAAGATTGTTATAAATATAAGATATTAATTGTAATCCTCATGCTCACCACTAAGAAGTTAAAAAATATAAGGAAAGGAAACAAGGAGAGGATCAAAATTGTACACTTGAAAAAAAATCATTCAAACACAAAAGTGGACAGTAGTGAAGAAAATGAGAAACAAAATACGTATATCACCTACTATTACAAAGTAGAAGATATAAGTCCTTCCTTATCATTAATCGCTTTAAATATAAATAGATTAAATTCACAATTGGGATCATTAAAGTTGTGTGTCAACTTTGTTGGACCATGATTCTCAGTGCTTTGGCAGTTATGATGTAGTTTAGCAGTCGTAAAACGATGCAATCACTTCCATGATGAGATGTGATATAATGTGATTACCTCCATGATGGGATCTGCTGTGAGTAGCCAATCAGATGTAAGGGAGTTTCCTCAGGGGTGTGGACTGCATCCAATATAGGTGGACTTTCTGGCAAGGCTCTTGAGCTTTTGCTCACTCTGAATCCTGCAGCTGTCTCCTCTTCATCTGATCTCAAGTTTTTGGGACTTGAACTCTCAGCTTACCTTCCAATTTTGGGATTCATCAGCCTCCGCAGTCTGTGAGCCGCGGCCTGCCAGCTTACCTGCCGATCTTGAGATTTGTCAGCCTTTGCAGCCTGTGAGCCACAGACCTGTTGTATGACCTGCAGATCTTGAGTTCTGCAGTCCCTGCATCTATGTGAGTCAGGAGAAGCCACCAGCCTGACCCATGGACTTGAGACTTACCAGCCTCTACAGCCTCGGGAACCATTTCCTTGATATAAATCTATTTATATATAAATACATACATATATATATCTCACTGGTTTTGCTTCTCTAGAGAACTCAGCCTAAGATACCAATTAAAAGACAAACACTGGCAGAATGAATAAAAAAATCATTTGATTGCTATCAAGCTGATCTGACTCATGGTGACCCCTCGCCCCATGTGTGTCAGAGTAGTAGTGACACACAAGTGTGTCAGTTCAACGGCTAATTTTTCAAAAGTAGATCGCCAAGCCTTTCTTCCGAAGTGCCTCTGGGTGGACTCAAACCTCCAACATTTTGGTTAGCAGCTGAATGCATTAATCGTTTGCACCTCCCAAGGACTCTATGTTTATTTCTGTATTACTTGTCTTTATACTATATACATACACACACACATAGACATCCATGAGTGGTTCATACAGATGCTTTGGACTTCGACTAGCAGGGCTCTATTAATTATTGATAGAAAAGTACTGATACCAATTACAAATGCGTATTTGTCCATTTCCCCTTTCAGATTTATTAGTTTTTGTATTTTGGAGCCCTGTTGTTAAATATGTACACATTTAGGATGGTTTTATCTTTTTGGAGAAGTGAACCTTTATTTTGTTATGTCCCTACCTATTCCCAATAATACTCCTTTTTCTGAAGTATAATTTGTCTGATATTAATATAGTACTGCAGTAGAACTGGATAATTTTCAACCATTTCAAGAGGTAGCATAAGATCAAGAACTGATGGTATAAAAGGAAGAAATCGAAGCTGCATTGAAGGCATTGGTGAAAAAACTATCCTCTCTCCACCATCTTCACTAACCCTGACACCAACTGTCCCTCACACAGCACTCCCTACTTCTCTGCTGGGTTCAATAATTCATTGCAACGGCCACACAGAGCTCACAGTCCATATTCATGATTATGGGGTTTATTAGGGAAGTAACAGTTATAACTCAGGCTCAAAGATACTCAGAATACAGTTCTTCTATTAGGACAGCCTCTTCCCTCCTGTGCTCATAGGTGTGCCTCTGCCTGGCCTTGGGACTCTCTCCAAAGGCACTCAGCTTTCCTTCTCCATGGGCCATCATCTCCTATACCCGGGTCCCTGTTGCTTGGTCTCTCCTGCCATGGCATCTTACCGTCTTCAGGGTTACAGCTTCCTCTCTCTATCTCAGTCTCCTGCTTCTAGGAGCTTCTCAGTGCAGGGATCTCAGGTCCATAATATATGCTCAGCTCCTGGCTGTTCTTCCTTGATGGGAGTTGAATCCTCCTCTTTGCTCTGGAACTGGTTCTCTTTGAAGGGAAAACTAAACAATCCCCTTGGTGAGCCACAATTACCCTATCACACAGTCCTGCCCAAGTACCAGGGTAGATGTTATAAGACCATGGCTAGAAAGGCCACACAAAGTAAACAATCACATCACAGTACCTTGGACTCGTTTTTCGAGTGAAGTATCAAAAATCCCATCAGAACGGATTGGTAAAGAACATAATCAATAGCAAGAACATTTTCATAATTATGTTTTCTGTATTTGGAAGAAATCTATAGCACTATTCTTATTTTGCCAATTCACAGGGATCACAGAGATTAGTGGTAGATATTGCAGTACCAGAAAACTCTCTGGTGAAACAGTCTGTGAGCAGTTTTACAAACACGGATATTCCACCAGAGTCAAAAGAATGACGTTACATTAATCATCAAAGAGAACATTTCAAGATCTAGCCTGAAGTACAATGTTGTCACTGATAGGCTAATATCCATACACTTATAAGGAAGACCAGTTTATATGACTATTCAAATTTATGCACCAACCACCAATGCCAAAGACAAAGAAATTGAAGATTTTAAACAACTTCTGCAGTCTGAGATTGATCAAACGTGCAATCAAGATGCATTGATAATTACTGGTCATTAGAATGTTAAAGTTGGATACAAAGAAGGAAAAGTAGTTGAAAAATACAGCATTGCTGATAGAAATGATGCCAGAAATCTCATGAAAGAAGTTTGCAAGACCAGTGACTCATCCACTGCAAATATTTTTTTTCACCAACATAAACGGCAGCTATACACGTGGACTTTACCAGTTGGAATACACAGGAATCAAACTGACTACATCTGTGGAAAGAGAAGATGGGAAAACTCATATCATCAGTCGGAACAAGGCCAGGGATCGATTGTGAAACAGACTATCAATTGCTCATATGGGAGTTCAAGTTGAAACGGAAGAAAAGTAGAATAAGTCAAAAAGGGCCAAAGTATGACCTTGAGTATATCTCACCTGTATTTAGAGACCACCTCAAGAATAGATTTTATGTGTTAAACACTAATGACTGAAGACCAGGTGAGTTGTGGAATGACATCAAGGACATCACACATGAAGAAAGCAAGAGGTCCTTTAAAAGACAGGAAAGAAAGAAAAGACCATAATGGATGTCGGAAGAGACTCTGAACGTTGCTCTTGAATGTCGAGTAGCTAAAGGGAAAGGAAGAAATGACGAAGTAATAGAGCTGAACAGAAGATTTCAAAGGGTGGCTTGAGAAGAAAAAGTATTATAATGACATGTGTAAAGATCTGGGGATGAATAACCAAAACGGAAGAACACACTCAGCATTTCTCAAGCTGAAAGAACTGAAGAAAAAATTCAACCCTTGAGTTGCAATACTGAAGGATTCTACGGGTATAATATTAAATGACGCAGGAAGCATCAAAAGAAGATGAAAGTAATACCCACAGTCACTATGCCAAAAAGAATTGGTCGACCTTCCACCATTTCAGGAAGTAGCATATGATCAGAAACCGATGATACTGAAGGAAGAAGTCCATGCTGCACTGAAGGAATTGGTGAGAAAAAAAAGCCTCCGAGAACTGATGGAATACCAACTGAGATGTTTCACCAAATGGATGCAGCACTGGAATCGCTCACTTGTCTAATCCCAAGAAATTTGGAATACAGCTACCTGGCCTACGAACTGGAAAGGATCCATATTTATGCCGATTCCTAAGAAAGGTGATCCAACCAAATGTGGAAATTATCAAACAATATCATTAATATCACATGCAAGTAATATTCTGCTAAAAATCATGCAAAAGCAGCTGCAGCAGTACATTGACAGGGAACTGCCAGAAATTTAAGCAGGATTCAGAAGAGGACATGGAAGGAGGGATATCACAGCTGATGTCATATTGATTCTGGCCGAAAGCAGAGAATACCAGAAAGATGTTTAAACCTGTGTTTTATTGACTATGCAAAGGCATTTGACTGCTTGGGTAATAACAAATTATGGATAATATTGCAAAGAGTGGGAATTCCAGAACACTTAATTGTGCTGATGAGGAACCTGATCAAGAGGTAGACGTTCAAACAGAAAAAGGTGATACTGCGTGGTTTAAAGTCAGGAAAGGTGTGTATCAGGGTTGTATTCTTTTACAATACTTATTTAATCTGCAAATAATCTGAGAAGCTGGACTTTACCAAGAACACGACATCAGGATTGGAGGAAGACTCACTAACAACCTGCATTTTGCAGATGACACAACCCTGCTTGCTAAAAGATAAGAGGACTTGAAGCACTTAATGATGAAGATCAAAGACCGCGGCCTTCAGTAGAGATTGCACCTCAACATAAAGAAAACAAAAATCCTCACAACTGGACCAATGAGCAACATCATGATCAACGGAGAAAAGACTGAAGTTGTCAAGGATTTCATTTTATTTGGATCCACAATCGACACCCATGGAAACAGCAGTTAAGAAATCAAAAGATGCACTGACATCAGGCAAATCGGCCCAAAAGACCTCCAAAGTGTTGAAAAGCAAAGACATCACCTTGAAAACTAAGATGCAACCGATCCAAGCCAAGGTGTTTTCAGTGGCCTCGTATGTGTGGGAAAGCTGGCTGATGAATAAGGAAGACCGTAGAAGAATTGATGCCTTTTAATTGTGTTGGTGAAGAATTCTGAATATACCATGAACTGCCAAAAGAAGGAAAAAATCTATCCTGAAAGAAGTATAACGAGAATGTACCCTAGCCTAGAAGCAAAGATGGCTGGCTAGACTACATCCTACAATACTTTGGACCTGTTTTCAGAAGGAATTAGTCCATGGAGAAGGATATCATGTACTATTTCTTTGGACTATCTAAGACCTCAAGAACAAAATCTCATGGTCCAAATTAACATTTTTACTTACTAATTTTCAAATGTAGCCCTGGTGGAACAGTGGTTAAGAGCTTGGCTGAAACTAAAAGGTCTCAACCAGCCTCTCCTTAGAAACCCTACTGTGCAGTTCTATTCTGTCCAATAGGGTCACTGTTAGTTAAAATTTAATCCACAGCAATGAGTTATTTAATTTTCAAATATAAATTTTTTTGTGTTAATATCTAAATTCTAAAGTAAATTTTATTTTATAAACTTCCGGTTTTATAAATTTATTTTCTATTATTCAAATTTATTGTTATGGTAGAATCAAATTTAAAAAGTGACATTAATTTTCAATCCAGGCAAAATGAAACGGCAATAACTAAGTGCTGTACAAAAATGGAAGCCTGCAGAAGATAAAAAGAAAATGATCTGTGAATCCCTAAAGACTATTCCAAAATTCGTTTTTAGAATGTAATAAATCAGCAGAGACTTCTTGCATTAAAGGTACGTGCTTAATGGGTGGAAATCATCTTACTAGTACCACTAGTGCTGAAATTAACGATGGCAATACAAATATAACAGAATTTGTTCCAAATTCTGCAACTATTTCTTGCTGTAGTAAAAAAAAAAAAGAAATTAGTAATGATCTAGAAAGTGAAACTAAGAGTATTAAATTGTCACATCTGCAGACCCCATAAATAACAGAAATGCAGATCCTGCCTTGTGGAATAATTTTCTTCCAATGAAGTAAATTACTGGATCAAAAGAGGCCCAAGTGATTGTCAACATCACATTTGTCCACTTGTAAATTTGTGTTGAAAATTTCTGGACGGTAAACAAACTTCTGTAGCCAGAATTTTTTCTAGAGTGCAATGTTAATGATGAAAATTATAAGAGGGAGTGGCTACTGCAATCTCCATCAGTCAGCTCTGTGTATTGTTTTGTTTGCAAACCTACTAACCAAACAAACAAACCCGTCATCCTCATTTAATTCTCGAATTGTTACAGATGAATTTAGCAATTGGTGCAAATTGAATAGGATCGGTAAACATGAAAATAGTTCAATTCACAGAGATTATGTTATCATATTTAAACCAAACACATTGTTCTGGCTTAATTTATGAACTGGAATCACAAATTAATGAACATCAGTATTGAAAAGCCATTTTGTAATGTGTCTTTGTTTTCCTAACAATCACTGAATGTGGACTATCTTCGTGAAAAAGAAATGAAGTCTTTGGGTCCCCACGAAATGGAAAATTTTAAAGTTGGCTTCAACTTGTTGCTCATTTGATCTATTTTTAACGAGTCACATCTCAAAATACGGTAACACAGGAAAGGGCAATCCATCCTATAATTCTAAAATAATGTGTAAAAAATTTATAATCTTGATAAGTGATGAAGTTCAATCAACCACTGTCAGTGAAATAAGTATAGCTCGATATTTTATTTTGTCTGTGGATTCCACTTCTGAGCCTTCTCATACAGGCCAGCTAAGTATTGTTTAAAGATCCATATCTCCAACAGACAGAAAACCTGTGTGGTGATTTATCACATTTGCTAGCTTAAAAAATCTAAAAAATCATACTAGTAAAGACATTGTGAAGCAAGTGTTTCACTAATTATGTGAAGTTTGCAAAATTGATTTTTCTAAGTGCAGAGACCAATCCTGTGACAATGCTGCCATTACGTCACTGCATTATAAAGGCATGCGACAGAAAATTCTGGAATGAAATTAATATGCCCTTTTCATACCAAGGTGCTGCACATTCACTTAATTTTGTAGGATGTATCACAATAGATTTTTTTTGTCCAAAAGCAATTGATATTTTTTCTAATATTCAGTTACTTTACAAATTTTTTGCCACCTCTATTCACTGATGAGCTGTTCTTAAAACACATTCAGGCAATGATTGAGCATTAAAATGTCTAATACACATTGGGAAGCACATGCTATAGCAACAAGTACAATTCTAGGTGCCACACAGAATATTGCTGAAGACCAGATACAAAAAGGAAACACCAAAACAGAAGCTAAAATCATCGCTGCCTTAGTCATCTAGTGCTGCCATAACAGATACCATAAGCGGATGGCTTTAACAAAGAGAAATTTATTTTCTCACAGTCTAAAAAAAAAAAAAAAAGGTTACAATTCAGGACGTCAGCTCCAGGGGAAGGTTTTCTCTCTCTGTTGATTCTGGAAGAAGGTCCTTGTCCTCCATCTTCCCATGGTCAAGGAGCTTCTCAGGCGCAGGGACCCCGGGTCCAAAGGACATGCTCTGCTCTTGGTAGTATGAGGTCCCCAACTCTCTTTCCTTTCATCTCCTGAGAGATAAAAGGTGGTACAGGCCACACCCTAGGGAAACTCCCTGTATCTCGGATCAGGGAGGTGTTAAAATCCCACCCTAATCCTCTCAACATAGAATTACCATCACAAAATGGAGGACAACCTCACATGGCCTATCCAAGTTGATACACACATTTTGGGGGGACATAATTCAATCCATGACATTATACCCTTTGGCCCCCACCCCAAATCACATTCTTGCAAATGGAAAACATATTCATCCCATCACAAACCAAAACCAAACCCACTGCCGTCCAGTTGATTCTGACTCATAGCGACCCTATAGGACAGAGTAGAACTTCCCCATAGAGTTTCCAAGGAGCGCCTGGCAGATTCGAACTGCCGACCTTTCAGTTAGCAGCCATAGCACTTAACCACTACGCCACCAGGGTTTCCTCATCCCATCATAGCATAGAAAAAGTCTTAAATCAAGTCCAAGTCCAAACTTCAAAAATCCCTCTTCATCTGTGAAATCTAGGACACAAGTTATCTGCTTCCAAAGGTACAATGGCATAAAAGGCACAAGCTAGACATTTGCATTACAAACTGAAGAAACTTGAGGGAAAGAAGGCGTAACATGCACCAAGCGAGTCAGGAGAACACATCGCATTAGCCCTCAAAGACATTGCAAACCAAGTGTTTCACTAATTAGGAGAAACTTGCAAAATTGATTTTTCTAAGTGCAGAGACCAATCCTATGACAATGCTGTGAAATGTCACTGCATTATAAAGGCATGCAACAGAAAATTCTGGAATGTAATGAATATGCCATTTTCATACCAAGGTGCTGCATATTCACTTAATTTTGTAGGATGTATCACAATGGATTTTTGTCAAAAAAATGATTTTTTCTTCTATTCAGATATTTTACAAATTTTTTGCCATCTCTATTCACCGATGAGCTCTTCATAGGAAATGATCAGCATTAAAATGTCTTTCTAATACCCACTGGGAAGCACATGCTATAGCAACGAGTGCAATCCTGGAATCACACACTCAGATTCTAGGTGCCATAGAGAATATTGCTGAAGACCAGTCACAAAAAGGAGATACCAGAACAGAAGCTTAAAACGTCGCCAACAAAATGTAAACACAGCCCATATATTTATGTTTGTTATGTATAATAATATATTGCATTATTTTCATTTGACGAGTCAATTCTCCAAGATTCAGAAGTAAATTTATAGACATGCATGGATCTCTACCAGCTATTAACAAGATATTTACATAAGAGAATATTTTGAAAACACAATAAAACAAATACTGCCAAATACTGATTATCAAGCAGTTTATTGTTGCAGAAGCATTAAAAGAAACAAGTAAATGACAGAAATGCTCCAGAAGTATTGAGTGCCAGGGATCAATTTCACACAACCATCCTCACTGACACACCTGAATCTTGCATGAAATGAAGGGTGAAGATGTATGAAGTTCCTTCTGATATTTTTTTCCTTCTTAATGTGAATATAACTGATGAAGAATTCCTGAAGGTACCCAATAAACCAGCACAGGCTTATCCTGACGAGAAAACCCTGGTGGCACAGTGGGTAAGTGCTACGAATGCTAACCCAGAGGACAGCAGTTCAAATCCACCAGGCGCTCCTTGGAAACTCTATCGGGCAGTTCTACTCTGTCCTATAGGGGCGGGATGAGTCAGAATCGACGCGACGGCAGTGGGTTTGGTTTTTATCCTGATGACTTAAGATAAACCTTTATGGAGAAGTGCTACAATTTCATTCTTACATTAGAATTAAGTTTAGAGATTGAAGACAAATTTTACTCATGTAGGCGTGTAAACCAAAAAACCAAACCCATTGCTGGTGAATTGATTTCAGCACATAGCAACGCTATAGGACAGAATAGAATTGCCCCCATAGGGTTTCCATGGAGCAGCTAATGTATTCGAACTGCCAAGCTTTTGGTTAGCAGCTGAGTTCTTAACCACTGCACCACCAGTGCTCCAAATATACTCTGGCCCAGTAGTTCAAATGCAACACCCGCTCCTTGAAAACCCTATGAGGCAGTTCTACTCTGACCTATAGGGTCATTATGCATCAGAATCGACTCCAACCCAACAGGTTTGTTCTGCCTACTGCCTCATCCCTATTTCATTTTCTCAGAGATAAGTTTCTGTGATAGTGTCAGATTCAGGAATGTGATGAAAAATGTCTCTTGTAGGGGTGGGGCCAAGATGGCAGAATAGTCAGATGCTTTGTGTAGCCCCTCTTATAACAAAGACCCAGAGAAGTAAATCGATTATATATGACAATCTAGGAGCCCTGAACATCAAAGGTGAAGTTACAGAATTGGACTTAGTGGCAGGGGGAGGGGGATATGGTTCAGAAGCAGTGAGAGGTGGACAGATCTGACCCGGCAGAAACCAGCACCCTGCAGGCTGGATCGGATGGCATGTGCGGTGACACAAGCAGTGACGCTCGGGACATGTTTTTCACATCAGAAGAGACTGAGTGGTAGAAAGTCTACACAAGTCTCCAGAACCAGTGAAAAGCAGTGCTAAGTTGGCAAAAGATAAGTACATGCATTTAAAATGCCACACAAATCAAAAATCATCCCCTTTGGGAAGAACATCTCTCCCATTTACCTGCTTCCTCCCTCTCTGTTTTTAGTCTTAGACCAGCTTCGGCTATTTCTGGGTCCCCTGGGCCAGAAGTAGGAACTATCACATGCCCTGGAGCAGGAACAAACAACAAAAAATAATCTGCCAGCTTCCCTAAGCCAGGAACTCAGGAAAGGCACAGACATAAGGGGTCCAAAGACTTTCACCCTTGCATAGACCTGTGTGGGCCCATTTCAACAGCGTAGGCCCTCATTAGCACACTACAACAGGGTATATACCTGAAGCCTATTTTCAACTCTATCAGCTATAAAGTGGAGTGGCAGGTTCGGGATATTTGACAATGTTCTGCCAATTAAACAGGGTCCTCACCTACCCACATCAGTGACCTGAGGGTTGGTGGCTCCACCCACGTCACCTAGCCACCCAATTCAGGAGTCCAAGAATAAGTGGTGAATCCCAGTCCTTACAACCAACAGCATTGGGTGCCCATGGTCTGGCTGTAAAACCCACACACCTATGTGCTCTAGGGAACAGGGACATGCTTTCCTCCCAGACACTCAGGGGCAGTCATTCCCCCCACAGTAGCCAGACACCTGTACCTACACCAATCAACCCTGTCTGTGCAGGACTGTAGGTGAGAGCCTACACCACACACTTGGTGACCGACTACGTGGACAACTGAGCTGAATCCATACAAGAAAAGTAAAAGGGCTCCTAGGCTCACATACCTAGTAACAGCTCTGATCACCTGGTGACTGGATGTAAGAGCTTCAAAGGTGCCAATAATCAAACTAGCTCAAC
This sequence comes from Loxodonta africana, assembly GCF_030014295.1. Lineage (NCBI taxonomy): Eukaryota > Metazoa > Chordata > Mammalia > Proboscidea > Elephantidae > Loxodonta > Loxodonta africana. Next base: position 1,830,309 of record NW_026975002.1, on the reverse strand, counting down.
CAAGCAGCCTATTTGGGCATATTAAAATAAAACAAGAAACTAGGACACAATACAACAACAACAACAACAAAACCAAACCCAGTGCCATCAAGTAGGTTCCGACTCAGTATGCAAACATAAAATAAATGAATATAATAACTTATTGATGGCTCAGAGACAAGTGTAAATATCAAATAACATAAAGAGGCAGACCATGATGGATTCAGGAAGCTCCCAAAACAACAAATCAAGAAATCTTCCAAATGAAGAAAAATTCCAGGAATTACTGGAGGTAGAATTTAAAAGATTAATAGACTGAGCCCTTCAAGAGATCCAGGAGGAGATCAGGCAAAACGAAGAACAAGCCAAGGAACACACAGATAAAACAATAGAGGAACTTAAGAAAGTTACACAAGAATATAATGACAAATGTAACAGGCTGCAAGAATCCATAGAAAGACAGCAAGCAAATCCAAAAGAGTAACAATAAAATTTCAGAATTAGACAACCCAATAGAAAATGAGAGGAGCGGAATTGAGGCACTGGAAGTCAGAATTAGTGAGACTGAAGATAAAGCTCTTGACGCCAACTTATTTGAGGAAAAATCAGATAAAGTAATTTTTTTAAATTGAAGAAACTCTAAGAATTATGCGGGACTCTATCAAGAGTGATTGGAACACCAGAATTGCGGCAGGGGGTGGAGGGATAGCAGAAAACACAGTGAGAACTGTTGAAGACTTTTTGGCTAAAAACTTCACTGATCTTGTGAAAAATAAGAAGATATCTATCCAAGATGCTTACTGAACCCCACCCAAGGTAGATGCCAAGATAAAGTCACCAGGACATATAATAATCTTGCTTGCCAAAACCAAAAATAAAGAGAGAATTTTAAGAGTAGCTAGGGATAAACAAAAAGTCACCTATAAAGAAGGGTCAGTAAGACTAAGCTCGGACTACTCAGCAGAAACCATGCAGGCAAGAAGGACATATACAAAGCCCTGAAGGAAAAAAAAAATTGCCTGCCAAGAACTATATATCCAGCAAAACTGTGTCTCAAATATGACGGTGAAATTAGGACATTTCCAGATAAGCAGAAGTTTAGGGAATTTTTAAAAACCTAACCAATATGACAAGAAATAATAAAGGGAGTTCTCCAGTTAGAAAATCAATAACATCAGCTAACAACCCAAGACTAGAACACGGGACAGAACAACCAGATATCAACCCACGTAGGGATGTCACAAATAAATCAAAGCTAAAACACTGAAAATGTAGAAACAGAGACATCGATCTGTAAAAGATGACAACATTAAGAGAAAAAAGAGGGACTAAATAATGTAGTCATAGATCTTTCATATGGAGAGGAAGTCAAGACGATATAAAGAAATAAAAGATTGGTTTAAATTTAGAAAAACAGAGGTAAATGTTAAGGTAACCCAAAGGAAACTAGCAATCCTACACATTAAAATAAAAAAAACAAGGAAAACATAAATTTTCGGCAAATACAAAAGCAACAACAAGGAAAAAGATGAAAGACTAAAAAGAAAAACGATTCAGCACAGAAAAAATTAATTAGCAGTAAATACAAAGGCAACAAAAATGAAGAGGATGGAAAGAAAATGCACAAAGAACAACGACTCAACAGAGAAAATTAGGTGGAATAAGGAAAATGTCAACAAGACATTCACAAAAAAGATGAAAATGACAGCACTAAACTCATAACTATGAATAATTATGATAAATGTAAATGGTTTAATTGCACCAATAAGGAGACAGAGAGTAGCAGAATGGATTAAAAAACATGATCCTTCTGTATGCAGACTGCAAGAGACACACCATAGACTCAAAGACATAAACAAACTAAATCTCAAAGAATGGAAATATATATATATATCAAGCAGACAACAATAAAAAATAAGAGTGGCAATATTAATCTCTGATAAAACAGGCTTTAAAGTAAAATCCGCCACAAAGGAAAAGGAAATACACTATATAATGATTAAAGGGTCAATATACCAGGAAGACAAAATCATAATAAATACTTACATACCCAATGACAGGGCTCCAAAATACATAAAACAAACTCAAACAGCATTGAAAAGAGAAATAGCTCCACAATAATAGTCGAAGACTTCAACATACCACTTCTGATGACAGACAGGATATCCATAAACAAGCTCAATAAAGACACGGAAGATCTAACTACCACAATCAGCCAACTTGATCTCATAGACTTAAACATAACACTTCACCCAACGGTAGTCAAGTAAACTTTCTTTTCTAACGCTCATGGAGCATTCTTGAGAATAGACCACGTATTAGGCCACAAAGCAAGCATTAACAGAATCCAAGACATCAAAATATTACACAGCATGTTTCCTGACCATAAAGCCATAAAAGTCAAAATGCTGTCGTTATCACACATTTTAATTTCTTACATATTTTAAACCCAATAAAGTCTATTCTTATTATGTTATGCAGTCAGTAATCCTCTATTTTTACCCATTTCATTAACTTTCATTCCTTCTTGCATCTTAAGCCTTTCACCCTATTTTCTTTCTGCTTGAAGAATACCTTTGGAATTTTCTTTAATGTGGGCATGCTGATGTTAACTTATCTAGGTTTTGTTTGTCTGAAAACAAAAGGTCTTTGCTCGTTCATGAAGGATGTTTTTCCTCAGCATAGAGTTCTGGGTTGCCATGGATTTTCTCTCTATAATTTAAATATACCATCTTATTGTCTTACGGTTTTCACTATTTCTGTACAGAAGTCATCGGTCAGTTTCTTTGTCCTTTAAAGATAATCTTTTAGTAGTGTTCAATTATTTGCTTTTTGTGGGGTTTTTTGTCTTTAGCTTCAGCAGTCCTACTATGAATTTCTTTGTATTTACCCTACATGGGTCTTATAAGGAAACCCTGGTGGCGTAGTGGTTAAGCGTTACGACTGCTAAGCAAAAGGTCAGCAGTTCGAATCCACCAGGCGCTCCTTGGAAACTCTACGGGGCAGTTCTACTCTGTCCTATAGGGTCGCTTTGAGTCAGAATCGACTTGACAGCAGTGGCTTTGTTCTTTTTTTTTTGGTTTGGGTTTTGTAAGTCTTCTAGAATCCGTGACTTGATATCTTTAATCATTTGAGGAAAATTCTCAGCAATGATCTCAGTTTTTCTGCCTCATTCTTTTTCTTCCTTCTTAAAGTATTTTATGCTAGATATTCTCATTGTATTCTCTGTATCTTATTCCTTTTTATATTATATATATTTTTCCTTTTGTCTATGCCTCTATTTTCTTCCAACATGTCTTCCAGTTCACTAAATCTCTCTTCAGCATTTGTAATCTGCTGTTATATACATACATTAAGATTTTAACTTCAGCTGTAGTTTTCAGTTGACTTTCTAAGTTTATCTTTTTCGTAGTTTCTAGTTTTTTGCCAAATTTCTAAGTCTTGCCTTTATTTCTTTGAACATAATAGAGTTATTTCACTGTTTTTGTCTGATAGTTCAAATATCTAGTTTTTCTGTGGATCTCATTCTGTTATTTGTTGTTTCTACAGGTTTCACTCTTTTCTTTCTTTTTTAAAAAAATTGTTGATTATATTAGAGAGGCGAGGCCAAGATGGCAGACTAGTGAGACGCTGCCAGTGATCCCTCTTACAAAAAAGACCCGAAAAAACAAGTGAAGCGATTATATTTATGACAAGCTAGGAACCCTGAACATCAAAGGCAAAGTTAGAAAATGGACTCAACGGCAGAGGGAGGGAGAGACTATTCAGAAGTGGAGAGGAGTTACTGGACCTGAATTGCCAGGAACCCTCAGGCACCATTCCCTGGAGCGACTGCAGCGAGGCTGGCAGTAGCGTTCCAGAGGCGCTTCACTCAGGGAAAGACAGCAAGTTGCACAGACTACTCACACCTGCAGAACAAGAGAAGAACGGCACTCTCGGCAAAAGCTAATTACTTGTGTTTATTTTACCACGCCCCCAGCCCCCAAGCCGGCTTCAGTGGCTGTCAACTTCCCTGGGCCTGAGATAGGCCCCGGTAGCACTCTGAGCCATTCTTCCGTCCTTGAAGAAGATATAAGTTCACAACTGGGGGAAAGATAATCTGCCAGCTCAATTAAGCTGGGGAGCTCAGGACAGAAGTAGCTCTTGTTCAGGCACAAACGGTTCATGGGCTTTGAATATCTTTCACCCCAGCATGGACCTGTGTGGGCCCATTTCAGGAGAATAGGCCCTTGTTGCCAGACTGCAATGGTTTCAGCTGGACGGTGGAAAGATGGGTGTTTGATGTTTGACACTGCTTTGCCTATTAAACAGGGTCTTCACCTACCCACATCAGGGGCCTAAGGACTGGTGGCTCCACCCACAATACCTAGCCACCTGTGATAGGGTTCCAAGGATAAGTAGTACCGCCCAGAACTTACAACCAAAAGCATTGGGTACCCACTGCCCTTCTGCAGAACCCACCCGTGTGCTCTACAGAACAGGGATGCACTTTCCTCACAGACACTCAGAGGACAGCTGTCAGACCCCTGCCTTGATCAGAGCCTGACCCCCTACTGCAGCCAGATACTTCTGCCTACACCAATAACCCCTGCCCCTCTAAGACTGTAGGACAGAGCCTGTACCACACACTTTATGACCAACTACCTGGGCACCTGAGTTGAATCCATACAAGAAAAATAAATGAACTCCTAGGCTCATATATCTGGTAACAGTGCTAGCCATCTGGTGATAGTACATTAGAGCTTCAAAAGTGAAAATAATCAACCTAACGCACTCAAGCAGCTTATTTGGGTATACCAAAACTAAACAAAGCAAGAAGCTAGGATACAAAAAGCAAGCATAAAATAAACTAATACAATAACTTATAGATGGCTCAGAGACAACAGTCAATATCAAATCACATAAAGAGGCAGACACGGGGGCAGGACCAAGATGGCTGACTAGGTAGAAGCTTCCGCTTATCCCTCTTGAGACAAAGACTCGAAAAAACAAGTGAATCAATTACATAAAGGACAATCTACAAACCCTGACCATCAAACACAGAACTAAGGAGTTGACCTGAGTGACAGGGGAGTGAAAAGCCACACTGCAGCAGCGACCGCTTCCGGAGCCAGTGTCCCACGCCACAGCCTTGAGCCCTCACGGTTTCCTGGTGTCAGAGTGGTGGGGCTGATTGTGGCTTACTGAGACAGGGAAGCACGGATGTAGGCCTAACCTCAGGACCAACCTCAGAGGGGACCCAGGCAGCACACGCAGGCTCCACACAGACGCGGCTGGCAGGGAAATGAAAAACCACGGGGAAGCAGCAACTGGTTTTGGAGCCTGGAGTGCAGCGCCCCAGAAAGGAAACCTTGGTGCTGGGTGTTGGACAAAGTGTGGGGGAGCTGATTGTGGCTTCCTGAGATGGTGTGAGCATGGACGCAACCCTAACCCTCTGGGACAGTCTCAGCAGGGATACAGCCAGCACACGCAAGCTACACAACGCTCTGGAATCTCAGAAAAAACAGTCCTCACCAAACAACATAAGTAACTTTGTATATTTTGCCAGGTTACTCTCTTCTATATATCTGATTCCACCCCTCATTGCCCCAGCCAGCTTCATTAAGACTGGAATTCCCTGTGCCAGAGAGTGAAGTGCACTGCTCGATTTTTTTTTTCTTCTTTCTTTTCTAACCCATTCTCCTGGCCTGAGAAAAGTACCATTTAACAATCAAAGAAAAAATCCTTCCCTGACTTCCCTAAACTGCAATTAACAATACAGAATCAGCTCCATCCAGGCATTAAGAGACCCATAGTCTTTGGCTTTCACCCTACAGGTAACTAGGTGGCTATTATAATGCAAAGGTAATTCTGATAGAGATCTGACCATAATTGTTTTAGCTCAGCAGTGGAAAGGCAAGTTTTGGAGGTCAGATACCTCTGTACCTATTAAACAGAGCCCTCACTGGTCCACACCAGCGAAAAGAGGGCTGAAACTCCACCCACACCACCTAGCCACCTGCTAGAGGAGTCTGAGAATAGTGACGTCTACCCAAGTATTGGGTGCCTAAGATACAGCTGCAGAGCTCACCCACCAGAGCACTCTAGAGAATAGAGCCACACCTACCTCACTGACACTTGAAGGAAGGCTGTCAGCATCCTGCCCTCCTCGAAATGTGACCCCCTACCACTAATAGAAACTGGCACATACAACCATCACCACTACTCCTCTAAGATAATAGGTGAGAGCCTACACCACACACTAGGGGACCAGCTATCAGGACACCTGAGCTGATTCTATTCAAGAATAGTGAATGGGCTCATACACTTATATACCTGGTAACAGCTCAGGCAAGCTGGTAATAGGATGTAAGTGATTCAAAAGCTACAGCAATCACGATACCACAATCTAGTAGCCCATCTGGGTGTATTGTAACAAAACAAAACAACAAGATAAGACTCAGTGAGCAAATATAAAAGAAAATATTACAAAATCTTATAGATGGCTCAGAGACAGCAGTCGACATCAAATCACATGAAGAAGCAGACCATGATTGATTCTACAAACCCCCAAATCAAAGAATCAAAATCATTCCCGGATGTAGATACATTCCTAGAATTGCCAAATGTAGAATATAAAAAAATTGTATACAGAATGCTTCAAGACATCAGGAATGACCTCACAAATGAAATAAGGCAATCTACAAAAAAACCAGGGCATACACGGATAAAGCAGTTGAAGAAATCCAAAAGATTATTCAAGAACATAGTAAAAAAATTAATAAGCTGTAAGAATCCATAGAGAGATAGCATTCAGAAATCCAAAAGATTAACAATAAAGTCACAGAATCAGACAACTCAATAGGAAGTCAGAGGAGCAGACTCGAGGAACTGGAATGCAGAGTGGGGGAGCTGGAGGATAAGGCAACTGACACAAATATAGTTGAAGAAAAATCAAATAGAATTTAAAACTATGAAGAAACCCTAAGAATCATGGGGGACTCTCTCAAGAATAATTTGCGTGTGATTGGAGTTCCGGAAGAGGGAGGGATAACAGAAAATACAGAGAGAATAGTGGAAGATCTGATGGCAGAAACATTCCCTGGCATCGTGAAAGATGAAAAGGTATCTACCCAAGATGCTCATCGAACCTCATACAAGATAGATCCCAAAAGAAAATCACCAAGACATACCAAAACCAAAGATAAAGAGAAAATTTTAAAAGCACCCAAGGATAAACGAAAAGTTACCTACAAAGGAGAATCAATAAGTTTGCACTACTCGGCAGAAACCATGCAGCCAAGAAGGCAATGGGATGACATATATAGAGCACTCAAAGAGGAAAAACTGTCAGCCAACAATCATACATCCAGCAAAACTCTAAAACATGAAGGTGAAATTAAGATATTTACAGATAAACACAAGCTTAGAGAATTTGCAAAAAACGAACCAAAACTGCAAGAATTACTAAAGGAAATTCTTTGGTCAGAAAATCAATAATATCAGATACCAACACAAGGTCACAGAACAAAACATCCTAATATCAACTCAGATAGGGAAATCACAAAAACAAAATAAGATTAATTAAAAAAAAATTACTCAAAACAGGAAATCATTGATGTCATTATGTAAAAGATTACAACAGTCAAAAAAGAGGGACTAAATACAGGAGGCATAGATCTTACATATGCAGAGGAAACCAAGGTGATATAGGGTGAAACAAGTTAGGTTTTTACTTAGTCAAACTGGGGTAAATATTAAGGTAACCACAATGAGGTCTAACAATTCCATACTTCAAAATAAAAACCAAGATAAACATAACGACTCAGCAAAATAAATTCAACTACTATGAAAGGGAGGAACACACATTCTACAAAGAAAACTCAACACAAAAAAGTAAATGGAAAAATGAAATTGTCAAAAACAGGCATCAAAATGACAGCGCTAAACTCATACTTATCTATAATTACACTTATGTAAACGGACTAAATTCACCAATAAAGAGACAGAAAGTTGCAGACTGGATAAAAAAACACTATCAGTCTGTATGCTGCATAAAAGAGACACACCTTAGACTTGGAGACACAAATAAACTAAAACTGAAAGGACGGATAAAAATATATCAAGCAAACAACAATCAAAAAAGAGCAGGAGAGGCAATATTTATTTCCAACAAAACAGACTTTAAAGTTAAATCCACCACAAAGGATAAAGAAGGACACTACGTAATGATTAAAGGGACAATTTACCAGGAAGATACAACTATATTAAATATTTATGCACCCAATGATAGAGCCACAACATTCATAAAACAAACGTTAACAGAATTAAAAAGTGAGATAGACACCTCCACAATTATGGTAGGAGACTTCAACACAACACTCTCGGTGAAGGGTAGGAAATGCAGTCAGAAGCTCAATAGAGACACAGAAGGTCTAATTGTTACAATTAAACAACTTCACTTCATAGACTTATACAGAACACTCCACCCAACAGCTGCAAAGTATAATTTTTTTTTTAGTGCACATGAAACATTCTCTAGAATAGATCACATATTAGGTCATAAAACAAGCCTTTGCAGAATGCAAAACACTGAAATATTACAAAACATCTTCTCTGAACAAAAGACCGTAAAAGTAAAAATCAATAACAGAAAAACCAGGGAAAAGAAATCAAATGCTTGGAAACTGCACAATACCCTGCTCAAAAAAGACTGGGTTATGGAAGACCTTAAGGAGGGAATAAAGAAATTCACAGAATTCAACGAGACTGAAAACACTTCCTATGAAAACCTTTGGGACATGGTGAAAGCAGTGCTCAGAGGTCAATTTATATCAATAAAGGCACACATATTAAAGAAGAGCCAAAATGAAAGAACCGTTCCTACAACTTGAACAAACAGAAAGAGAGCAACAAAAGAAACTGTCAGGCACCAGAAGAAAGCAAAAAATAAAAACTACAGCAAAATTAAATGAATTAGAGAACAGAAAAACAAATGAAAGAGTTAACAAGGCCAAAAACTGCTTCTTTGAAAAAAATTAACAAAATTGATAAAACACTGGCCAGACTGACTAAAGAAATACAGGAAAAGAAACCAATAACCCGAATAAGAAATGGGATGGGCCATATCACAACACATGCAACTGAAATTAAAACAATCATATCAAATTACTACAAAAAATTGTACTCTAACAAATTTGAAAACCTAGAAAAAATGGATGAATTCCTAGAAACACACTGCCTACCTAAACTAACACACACTGAAGTAGAACAACTAAATAGACCGATAACAAAAAGAGATTGAAAAGGTAATCAAAACACTCCCAACCAAAAAAAGCTCTGGACCTGACGGCTTCACTGCAAAGTTCTACCAAACTTTCAGGGAAGACTTACTACTACTACCGAAGGTATTTCAAAGCATGGAAAAGGACGGAATACTACCTAACTCCTTCTCTGAAGCCAGCATAACCCTGATACCAAAACCAGCTAAAGACAACACAAAGAAAGAAAATTACAGACCTATATCCCTCATGAACATAGATGCAAAAATCCTCAACAAAATTCTAGCCAATAGAATTCAACAACGTATCAAAAAAATAATCCACCATCACCAAGTGGGATTTATACCAGGTATGCAAGGTTGGTTCAATATTAGAAAAACAATTAATGTAATCCACCACATAAAAAAAGACAAGAACCAAATAATTTTATCAATTGATACAGAAAAGGCATTTGACAAAGTCCAACACCCACTCATGATAAAAACTCTCAGCAAAATAGGAATAGAAGGAAAATTCCTCAACATAATAAAGGGTATTAGTACAAAGCCAATACCCAGCATCATCCTAAATGGAGAGCCTGAAAGCATTTCCCTTGAGAAGGGGAAACAGACCAGAATCCCCTTTATCACCGCTCTTATTCAACATTGTGCTAGAGGTCCTAGCCAGAGCAACTGGGCTAGACAAAGAAATAAAGGGCATCCAGATTGGTAAGGAAAAAAGTAAAATTATCTCTATTTTCCAACGACATTATCTTATACACAGAAAACCCTAAGGAATCCTCAAGAAAATTATTAAAACTAATAGAAGGGTTCAGCAGAGTTTCAGGTTACAGTATAAACGTACAAAATCAGTTGATTCCTCTATATCAACAAAAAGAACATTGAAGAGGAAATCATCAAATGAATACCATTCAGAGCAGCCCCCAAGAAGATAAAATACTTAGGAATAAACCTCACCAAAAACCAAAACCGCTATACCAAGAAAACTACAAGGTACTACTGCAAAAAAACAAAAGAAACCTACGTAATTGGAAAAACATACGTTGCTCATGGATAGGAAGACAACATTGTAAAATTGTCCATTCTACTAAAAGCCATCTATAGATACAATGCACTTCCGATCCAAATTCCAATGACATTTTTTAAAAAGATGGACAAACAAATCACCAACTTCATATGGAAGGGAAAAAAGTCGTGGATAAGTAAAGCATTACTAAAAAAGAACAAAGTGAGAGGACTCACTCTGCCTGATATTAGAACCAATTATACTGCCACAGTAGTCAAAACAGCCTGATACTGGTACAACAACAGACACATAGACCAATGGAACAGAATTGAGAATCCAGATATAAATCCATCCACATATGAGCAGCTGATATTTGACAAAGGCCCAGTGTCAGTTAATTGGGGAGAAGACAGTCTTTTTAACAAAAGGTGCTGGCGTAACTGTATATCCATCTGCAAAAAATGAAACAGGACCCATACCACACACCATGCACAAAAACTAACTCCAGATGGATCAAAGACCTAAACATAAAATCTAAAACAATAAAGATCATGGAAGAAAAAATAGGGACATTAGTAGACCTAATACATGGCATAAACAGAATACAAAACATTACTAAAAATGACGAAGAGAAACCAGATAACTGGGAGCTCCTAAAAATCAAACACCTATGCTCATCTAAAGACTTCACCAAAAGAGTAAAAAGACCACCTACAGACTGGGAAAAAGTTTTCAGATAAGACATCTCCGCCTGGCGCCTGATCTATAAAATCTACATGACTCTGCTAAAACTCAACCACAAAAAGACAAACAACCCAATTAAAAAATGGGCAAAGGATATGAACAGGCACTTCACTAAAGAAGTCATTCAGGCGGCTAACAGATATATGAGGAAATGCTCTCGATCATTAGACATTAGAGAAACGCAAATCAAAACTACAATGAGATTCCATCTCACTCCAACAAGACTGGCATTAATCCAAAACACACAAAATAATAAATGTTGGAGAGGCTGTGGAGAGACTGGAACACTTATACACTGCTGGTGGGAATGTAAAATGGTATACAACCACTTTGGAAATCAATTTGGTGCTTCCTTAAAAAGCTAGAAATAGAACTACCATACAACCCAGCAATCCCGCTCCTCGGAATATATCCTAGAGAAATAAGAGCCTTTACACAAATAGATATATGCACATCTATGTTTATTGCAGCACTGTTTACAATAGCAAAAAGATGGAACCAACCAAGGTGCCCATCAATGGATGAATGGATAAATTATAGTATATTCACACAATGGAATACTACACATTGATAAAGAACAGTGATGAATCTGTGAAATACTTCATAACATGGAGAAACCTGGAAGGCATTATGCTGAGTGAAATTAGTTGCAAAAGGTCAAATAGTGTATAAGACCACTATTATAAGATCTTGAGAAATAGTTTAAACTGAGAAGAACATATTCCTTTGTTGTTATGAGAGGGGGAGGGAGGGGGGTAGGAGAGGGGTATTTACTAAAGAGATAGACAAGAACTATTATGGGTGAATGGAAGGACAACACTCAACACAGTGGAGGTCAGCACAACTGGACTAAACCAAAGCAGTTTCCTAACGCTTCAAAGGTCAGCAAAGCAGGGGCAGATGTTTGGGAACCATGTTTTCAGGCGACATCTAAGTCAACTGGCATAATAAAATCTATTAAGAAAACATTCTGCATCCCACTTTGAAATGTGGCGTCTCGGGTCTTAAATGCTAACAAGCGGCCATCTCAGATGCATCAATGATTCTCAACCCACCTGGATCAAGGGAGAATGCAGAACACCAAGAACATAAGATAATAACGAGCCCAAGAGACAGAAAGGACTACATGAACTAGAGACTACATCATCCTGAGACCAGAAGAACTAGATAGTGCCGGGCCACAACCAATGACTGCCCTGACAGGGAACATAACAGAGATCCCTTGAGGGAGCAGGAGAACAGTGGGATGCAGACCCCAAATTCTCATAAAAAGACCAGACTTAATGGTCTGACTGAGACTGGAAGGACTCTAGTGATCATGGCCCCCACACCTTCCATTTATCCACTACGGGAACCATCCCAAAGCCAGTTCATCAGACATGGATTGGACTAGACAATGGGTTGGAGAGGGATGCTGGTGAGGTGTGAGCTACTTGGTTTGGGTGGACACTTGAGACAATGTTGGTATCTCCTGCCTGGAAGGGAGATGGGTGGGTAGAGGGCCTTAGAAACTGGCAAAACGGTCACGAAAAGAAAGAGTGGAAGGAGGGAGTGGGCTCTCCCATTGGGGGGAAAGTAATTGGGAATATGTAAGTAGTTGTGTATAAGTTTTCATGTGAGAGACTGGCTTGATTTGTAAACTTTCACGTAAAACACAACAAAAATTATTAAAATAAAAAAAAAGCTGACCCATGATTGCTTCAACAAGCTCTCAGAACAAAGACTCAAGGAATCTTCTGGATGAAGGTGCAATCCTGGAATTACCAGATGCAGAATACAAAAGATTAATATACAGAACTCTTAAAGACATCAGGAAGGAAATGAGGCAAAATGCAGAACAAGCCATGAAACGCACAGATAAAGCAGCCGAAGAAATTAAAAAGGTTACTCAAGAACATAATTAAAAATTTAATAGGCTGCAAGAAACCATAGAGAGACTGCAATCAGAAATTCAGAAGATAAACAATAAAATTACAGAGATAGAAAACTCACAGAAAGTAAGAAGAGCACAATTGAAGAACGGGAAGGCAGAATTACTGAGATTGAAGATAAAACACTTGGGACCAATATATTTGAAGAGAAACCAGATAAAAGAATTTAAAAAATGAAGAAATCTGAAGAATCATGTGGGACTTTATCAAGAGAAATAACTATGAGTGATTGGAGTACCAGAACAGGGAGGGCTAACAGAAAATACAGAGGGAACTGTTGAAGATTTGTTGGCAGAAAACTTCCCTGATATCATGAAAGATGCTCATCGAATTAATACTATCTCTCTATGCTCAAAAGAAAGTGACCAAGACATATAATAATCAAACTTGCCAAAATCAAATATAAAGAGAATTTTAAGAGAGGCTAGGGATAAAAGAAGTCACCAACAAAGGAAAGTAAATAATAATAAACTTGGACTACTCAGCAGAAATCATGCTGGCAAGAAGGCAATGGGATGACTTATATAAAATATTGAAGGAAAAAAACTGTCAGCCAGGAATCAAACCATAACCCTGGCCCTCGGGCCCTCTGGCCCTCTGGCCTTAGCCCTCTAACTCTAGCCCCTAAGCCCTGAGCCCCAAAGCCCCTAAGACCCTAAGCCTTTAGGTCCTAACCACCAAGGCCCTGAACTCTAACCCTAACCCAAACCGTAACCATATACCCTAAACCCTACAGTCTAAACACCTACACCCCAAAACACTACACACAAAAACCATACACACTAAACCCTATACTCTAAGCCCAAAACCCTAAACCCAAACCTCAAGCCCCAAAGCCCAAACCCAAAACCTAACCGTAAGCCCTAAACCCTAACACCTAACCCTAAACCCTAATCACCCTAACCCTAACGACCCTAACCCTAACAACCCTAACCCTAACTACTCTAGCCCTAACCCTCCAACCCTAACCCTCTAACGCTAACATGAAACCCTAACCCAAAACCCTAACCCTCTAACTCTAACCCTCTAACCCCAACCCCCAAACCCAACCCCAAACACTAAACCTCAAATCCCTAGCCCTAAACCTAAGAATGAGCCTAAGCCTAACCCTAAAACACAACCCTAAACCCTAAACCATAACACGCGAAACCCTAACACGCGAAACCCTAACACCCTTAGCCCTAACACATTTAACCCTAACATCCTAAATGCCAAAACCCTAAACACTAACACCCTTAACCCCAACCACTAACCCCTAAACCCTAACTTAAAGCCTAAGTCATCTAACCCTCTAACCCTAATACCCTAACTCTAAACCCTAAAACCTACACCCTAACCCCAGCTCCCAGCCCTAACCCTCACTCTAAGCCTTAAACCCTAAACCCTAAGGCCTAAACCCTAGGCTCTAAGCCCTAAACCCTAAGTCCTAAAACCCTAAACTCTAAGCCCTAAGCCCTAAACCTAACCCTCTAACCCTAAACTCTAAAACCTTACCCCAAACCCATCCCAAACCCCTAAACCTGAACCCCTAAACCCTAGCCCTAACCAATAACCCTAAATCTCTAAACTATACCCCTAACCCTCTAACCCTAACCCTCTAACCCTAACCACAACACCAACCCCAACCTCTGAACCCAAAAACCCTAACCCCCAACCCTAAGCCTCTGAACCCTAAGCCTAAACCCTCTAACCCTAAACCCTAACCTTCACCCCCTCACACCCTCACCTTCTCACTCCCTCACTCTATAATCTTCTCAACCTCTAACCCCCTCACCCTCTAACCCCTCACCCTGACTCCCTCAATCTCTAACCCCCAAACTCTAAACCCCAACCCTCTAACACCCACACTCTAACCCCAACCCTCTAACCCCAAACCACAAATCCCAAACAAACCCAACCCCAAGCCTAAACCTAAATCCCTAAAACCTAACCGAAACCCTAATGACTAAACCACAAAACCCTAAACCCCCAAAACCCTAAACCCCAAACTGCAACCCCTAACACCTAACCTGTAACTCCAAACTCTAACCTCAAACCCTAAACCTAACACCTAACCCCAACCCAAAAACCCTAACCAAAAAACCCAACCCTAAACTCTAACCCCCAAACCCCAACCCCTAACCCCAAACCCTAAGGACTTTAACTCTAACAACCCTAACCCTAACATCCCTAAGCCCAAACCCTAACCCTTTTTGTTAGCAGCCATAGCACTTAACCACTAGCCACCAGGGTTTCCATGAGCAGTCACAGGAATAGACATATGCACACCCGTGTTCACTGCAACATTATTCACAGTAGCAAAAAGATGGAAACAACCTAAGTGCTCATCCACAGAGGAACGGATAAACAAACTACGGTACATACACACAGTGGAACACTACACGACAATAAAGACCAATGATGAATCTCCGAAACATCTCACACCATGGATGAATCTGGAGCGCATCATACTAAGTCAATCACAAAACGACATATACAGTAAGTGACCACTATCATGAAAACATTTACGCACAGAAACAATCTTTGATGTTCACCAGGGAGACGAAGAGTGGGTAGAGAAAAGTCAACTAAACAATAACCAAAAAAACCAAACCCACTGCCGTCGAGTCGATTCCAGCTCATAGAGACCCTATAGGACAGATTAGAACTGCCCCATAGAGTTTCCAAGGAGCACCTGGTGGATTTGAACTGCAGGCCTTTGGTTAGCACCGGTGGCTCTTAACCACTACGCCATCAGGGTTTCCAACCAAACGACAGATATGTGGTAACTCTGGTGAAGGAAGAGACGGTACACAAGACTGGGAATCAACCTCAGCCTCACTCTAACCCTAACCCTAAACCACTTGTGCCCGAGCCTAGTAACCCCAGCCCTAACCCCAACCCCCAACCACCTAAAACCTATACCCCTAAACCTGACTCCCAAACCTCTAACCCCCAAACCTGGACCCCTAACACCAAACCCTAACCCCTAACCCTAATCCTCCAACCCTTCTGCATCTATGGGCCTCTCGACTCTCCGTCTATTTTCTCCCTCCAAATCGTACTAACACTCAGTGGAATTTTGAAGTTTGAGCTGTGCTTTGCTTCTTGTTGTCTCCACCGGGCCCATCAAGGCACTGCATCATTTCTTTGCTCTGCTTCACTATTCAGTTCCAAAACCATGGCTTAGAATCACCTGACACTGAACTTCAGGGATTTGGCGCAAGGCCGCGAGAGGGCGCGCGCACCGCCGGTTCTGTTCTGCCCACCAGGCCCTCCGTGCATGGGAACCTCCTGGACCTAAGCCGGCACCAACCTGGGTACCGCTCCAGTGGCGATAGCAGAAGCTTTTCTTCCCGAGGGACCCAACGCCCCAGGGCGCTCTCTCAATACTCCCATTAATGCTGTTATTATCCTAACCCACTCCTTCTGTGAGACCTAGTGGGTCCTCGACCAGGCCCAGCCTTCACGACCCGCACCCCCCTGCCGTGGTCATGTACAGGAACCTGCAGGGCCGCACCCTCCCCGCCCAAGCTCTGCCCCTCCACACCCTGATGCCCTGCAGGCCTCTACTAGGTCCCCGTCCAGAGGAGAGTTGTCGCCCTGCACGGGGTGGGGGGACACGAGTGAACATCCGGAAACCACCCCCCAAGCACGAAGCCAACTGCCCGTATTGAGACCATGTGAGCAGGGCTGCCCCTCCTACTGGAGCCTGCAGGGCATCACTCACGTTTGTCAGCTTCTCACTGTCCTCTGGGCTCGGGGTCCCAGAGCAGCCAATCCCCCCAGGGCGGGGGGGGGGGCAGTCCGTCCGCAGGGGCTGGAAGATCGGGTTGGCGCCCATGGCCGGAGCGCTTAAAACCCTTATAAACCCTCATAAACGGCCAGCTCCAGACCTTCAAATGTCAGCCCGAGAGACACCTAATCTCCTCCAACCTAAAAAAAAAAAAAAACACACGTTGCCTTCGAGTCAATTCTGACTCATAGCGACCCTATAGGACAGAGTAGAACTGCCCCACAGAGTTTCCAAGGAGTGCCTGGTGGATTCAAATGGCCAATCTTTTGGCTAGCAGCCTTAGCACTTAACCACTACGCCACCAGGGTAACCCACTGAACCCACTGCCACCAGGGTAGAGGCTCCAAATCCCGCCAGTGTGAGGAACCCTCAAATCCCCTCAGCACCAGAGACCGCATCCACAGCGACTGGTACACAGCGCCGCACAAATGTTTAAGTTAACAAACGACCTGGTTGCTCAGGACCCCTTCCTGCTACCCCCACCCCCGCCACCCAGAGGGGGAGCGGGACCCGGCATCCACACTGTTAACAGACACTGAATCGCTGCTGCTTCCACAAGGAGTAGGATCCCCACGCTGCTCCACAGATTCCCAGGACCCCTTCCTTTCCCGGTGGGGCCGGGGCCCCGCCGACGCCCCAGCCCCGAGAGTAGACCAGCCGGGCGCGGGCGAGGGCGCGGGGTGCCTCAGCCTCCCAGGCACAGCGCCCAAAACAATAAGGGGCAGCATGGCCTTGGGCGGGGGATCCCTCTCTCCCCTGTCCCTGGCACCCTACGGAGTCTGGTGGGGGTGGGAGGAGGAATGGGGGCGAGTGCCCCGCCCTCAGTCTGGAATCTCACCACCCCTGGGCGAACTCTGGGCCTTGGTTTCCCCTCTGGCAGAGGGAGCAGGTGGGGGGCGGGGGGGCAGGCGCCCATCCCCCAGCTTGGCCCGCAAACCCGCCCCGGGCAGAGTAGGGACCTGGGCGCAGCCCTGGACACAGCCTTTCTCCCCAAGCCCTTCAAGCCCCCAGGCCCGAGGGCACTCCGCAGCTGGATCCCGCGGCTGGACCCCCACCCCCGCCCCCCGCAAATCCATGGGGATGCAAATTTGCAGACCAGCTGAGTCTCCCGGGCCAGAGGCTCCCTCTCGGAGCCCCTAGAGTGGCTGCGTCCGCCCGCCCCCGAGCCGCATCCGCCCCTGGGGATCACTCGGGACGGGGTACCCTGGAAGGGTCGATGCCAGCTGCTAACCCAAAGTCCGGACTCTCCAACCTCTGGAGCCCACGGGATGCTGGGACTGGGAACCGCCCTCCTGGCGCCTTCCCTCCACACCTTCGAGGGGCCAGGCTTGTTCAGTCTGGGAGCTGGTCCCTCCACCCAGCTGCCGGAGTTTCATACCTTTCAGAAAACACGGCACGGAAAGCAGCACGAACAGCATCCTCTCTAAGGCGCGCCATCCGCCCGGGCCCCTCACCACCCGTCCCAGGGCTTCCGGGTGTAACTGGCTGGAGGGCGAGGAACATGGCTGCCGGCCCCGCCCAGCGGCCCGGGTGTGGGGCGGGCGTGGGGGGGTTGGGCCTCCAGAGGGGAGGGTGGGGTCTAGAAGCAAGGACAACGCCAAGGTGTGCGGGGTGAGGAGACGGGAGACGTCAGGAGAGGGCCCTCTCGCGTGCAGAGTTAAGTATTGGAGGTGCAACGGTTAAGTGCTTGGCTAACTGAAAGGTGGGCCGTTGGAACCCACCAGCTCAAGGGTTGAAAAGATCTGGAGATGGGCTCCCATAAAGATTCTAACCAAACAAAATCCAAACCAGTTGCTGTTGAATCAATTCCGACTCATAGTGACCCTATAGGGCAGAGCAGAACTGCCCCATAGGGTTTCTAAGACTGTAAGTCTTTACAGAAGCAGACTGCCATGTCTTTCTGCAAAGAACCAACTGGTGGATTCGAACTGTCCACCCTTTGGTTAGCAGCCGAGCTCTTAACCACGGTGCCACCAGGGCTGCGCCATAAAGACTGCAACCTAGGAAACCTTGTGAGGCAGTTCTAAGCTGTCGTACAGGGTTGATATGAGTCAGAATCTCTTGATGGCACACAACCATGATTGTACTAAGAAAAATTCCTCCAAGCAGCTGTCTACATGACCCCTGAAGCACGCATGCATGCACGCTATCAAAGCAGTGCGGCCAAAGACAGGAAATTGGAAAAGAGACATTATAGAGTGGACAGTGAAAAGTGATTTCTGAGGGGCATGCAGCTCAAGCAGAGGAGGTAGCATACAACTAAATGCCCTTCTCCTTCTATTGTTCAATGGTCTTGAGAAAAAATGTGTCCCAGGAATTAACTGTAGCCCAGGATAACTTGAAGACAGCAAATACAGAGGACCAGTCAGGATGCTTCTGCAGTGGTCAGGGTGAGGAGTGATGGTGGTAGTGCAGGTGGGAACAGTGGGCAGGCTTGAGGTGTACTTTGGAGCTTGAGCTGCCAAGAATTGCTGGTGGATCAGACGTATGGGATGAGGGGAATGGAGAATCAAAGGTGACTTCTAGAATTCAGGCTACCATGAGCGCATGGTCACCAGAGCTATTCTCTACCATGTGGAAAACCATGGAGGAACAAACTTGAGAAAATGACCAAAAGATTTTTTCTGGACATGCTAGATTTGGATGTCTGAGGTCATCCAAGTGTGGAGAACAGTTCCCAGCTGTGGATACCACTCTGAGGTAGAGTAGTTTTCTGGGTTCTAAGAATTTGGAGATCATCAGCCTATAGCTGATTTGAAAGCCACTGGTGGTGCGATGATTATGCATTTGGGTGCTACCAAAAGGTCTGCAGTTTGAATCTACCAGTCGCTCCTTGGAAACCCTGTGGGGAAGCTCTACTCTGTCCTATAGGGTCCCTATGAGTGAGAATCCACTCGATAGCGACTTTGTTTTGTTTTGTTTTGTTTTAATACTAAGCTCAGAAAAGTTGTGTGTCAGGGTTGTATTTTTTCACAATACTTATTCAAGCAGTTCGAATCTACCAGCCACTCCTTGGAAGCCCTATGGGTCAATTCTACTCTGTCCTTTAGGGTCGCTATGAGATATAATCGACTCAACAGCAATGAACTTAGTCTTAGAGGAGCCCTTTGTCTGTCAAAGCTGAGAGTTTTACTTCATACTTTTTAAAACTGCCATGTCTCATGTTACGTGGCTACCCTTACAGGAGCATTTTTGGTGCTAACTTGACTTGTTCTTGGTGAAGGGCTCTGTATTCATTTTCTAGGGCTGCCATAGTAAATTACCAAAAACTCAGTGTCTTTAAAAAAACGTATAATCCATACAGTCCAAGAAGCTGGATTATATGAAGAAGAAGGGGCCTCAGGATTAGAGGAAGACTCATTAACAGCCTAGACATGCAGATGACACAACCTTGCTTACTGAAAATGAAGAAGACTTGAAGCGCTTGCTGATGAGGATCAAAGACTTCAGCCTTCAGTATGGATTACACTTCAACATAAAGAAAACAAAAATCCTCACAACTGGAACAATAAACAGAGAAAATACTGAAGTTGTCAAGGATTTCATTTTACTTGGATCCACAATCAACACCCATGGAAGCAGCCGTCAAGAAATCAAACGACATATTTTATTGGACAAATCTGCTACAAAAGACCTCTTTAAAGTGTTAAAAATTGAAGATGTCACTTTGAGGACTAAGGTGTGCCTGAACCAAGCCATGATATTTTCAATCGCCTCATATGCAGCTAAAGCTGGACAATGAATAAGGAAGACAAAAGAATTGAAACTTGAATTATGTTGTTGGTGAAGAATAATGAATATACCATGGACTGCTAGAAGAATGAACACACCTGTCTTGGAAGAAGTACAGCCAGAATGCTCCTTAGAAAGGTGGGTGGCAAGACTTGGTCTCACGTCCTCTGGACATATTATCAGGAGGAATCGGTCCCTGGAAAAAGACATCGTGCTTGGTAAAGTAGACGGTCAGTGAAAAAGACAAAGATCCTCAATGAGACAGATTGAGACGGTGGCTGCAACAGTGGGCTCAAACATCGCAGTGAGAAAGGCCGAGGGCTGGGCACTGTTTCGTTCTGTTGTACCCAGGGCCGCTATGAGTTGGAACTGACCCAACAGCACCTAACAACAACATCATAAACTCACTGGATCTCCTGGGGATAGAATGTCATATTCACTGTAGAAAAATAGAGTTTCTTTGTTTGTTTGTTTACCATATTTACTAATACTATGATTTACATTTGATAACTTCCACATTCTGTTGGATCGCTTTTCTATGGAATGGACGCAAACGTGCGTCTCCTGCAGTCTGTTGGCCAGGTAGCTAGCTTCCAAATTTCTTTGCATAGTGGAGTGAGCATCTACAGTGCTGCATCTGTTTGTTGAACCAACTCAGTGGGTATTCTGTCAGCTCCTGGAGCCTTGTTTTTCGCCAGTGCCTTCAGTGTAGCTTGGACTTCTTGCTTCACTACTACCAGTTCTTGATCATATGCCACCTCATGAAACGACTGAAAATTGACCATTTCTTTTGGTACTGTGACTCTGTGTATTCTTTCCATCTTTTGTGTGTGTGCTTTAAGTGAAACTTTACAAATCAAGTCAGTCTCTCATACAAAAATTAGTATACAGCTTGCTATGTACTCCTAGTTCCTCTCCCACCAATGAGAAAGCACACTCCTCTCAACCCTGTATTCCCCGTGTCCAGTCAGCCACTTTCTGTCCCCCTCTGCCTTCTCATCTCCCCTCCAAACGGGAGCTGCCCACATAGTCTCATGTGTCCACTTGAGACAAGAAGGTCACTCCTCACCACTATTTTTTCTATCCTATAATCCAGTCCAATCCCTGTCTGAAGAGTTGGCTTTGGGAATAGTTCCAGTCTTGGGCCAACAGAAGGTCTGGAGACCATGACCTCCAGGGTTCCTCTAGTCTCAGTCAGATCATTAAGTCTAATTTTTTTACGGGACTTTGAGGTCTGCATCTCACTGCTCTCGTGCTCCGTCAGGGATACTCTGTTTCGTTCCCTGTCGGGGCAGTCTTCGGTTGTAGATGGGCACCATCTAGTTCTTCCAGTCTCAGGCTGATGTAGTCTTGGATTTACGTGGCCATTTCTGTCTTTTGGACTCATAATTACCTTGTATCTTTGGTGTTCTTCATTCTCCTTTGCTCCAGGTGGGTTGAGACCAATTGATGCATCTTAGATGGCCGCTTGATAGTGTTTTTAAGACTGCAGACGCCACTCACCAAAGTGGGATGCAGAATGTTTTCTTAATAGATTTTATTATGTCAATTGACCTAGATGTCCTCTGAAAACATGGTCCCCCAACTGCTGCCCCTGCTACTCTGGCCTTTGGAGCATTTGGTTTATTCAGGAAACTGCTTTTGATTTAGTCCAGTTATGCTGACCTCTCCTTTATTGTATGTTGTCTTTCCCTTCACCTAAAATAGTTCTTGTCTACTATCTAATTTGCGAATATCCTTCTCCCTCCCTTTCTCCCCAACCTCATAACCATCAAAGAATATTTTCTTCTCTGTTTAAACTATTTCTTGAGTTCTTATAATAGTGGTCTCATACAATATTTGTCCTTTTGCAACTGACTAATTTCACTCAGCATAATGCCCTCCAGATTCCTCCAAACTATGAAATATTTCACGGGGAGGGGGGGAGGGAGGGAGGGAGAGGGTTTTTTTTACTGATTAATTAGTAGGTAAGAACTGCTTTAGGTGAAGGGAATGACAACACTCAATACATGCAAGGTCAGCTCAATTGGACTGGACCAAAAGCAAAGAAGTTTCTGGGATAAAATGACTGCTTCAAAGGTCAGCGGGGCAAGGGCGGGGGCTTGGGGACCATGGTTTAAGGGGACTTCTAAGTCAATAGGCAAAATAATTCTATTATGAAAAAATTCTGCATCCCACTTTGAAATGTGGTGTCTGGGGACTTAAATGCTAACAAGCGGCCATCTAAGGTGCATCAATTGCTCTCAACCCACCTGGAGCAAAGGAGAATGAAGAACACCAAGGTCACACGACAACTAAGAGCCCAAGAGACAGAAAGGGCCACATGAACTAGAGACCTACATCATCCTGAGACCAGAAGAATTAGTTGGTGCCCGGCCACAATAGATGACTGCCCTGACAGGGAGCACAACAGAGAACCCCTGAGGGAGCAGGAGATCAGTGGGATGCAGACCCCAAATTCGCATAAAAAGACCATACTTAATGGTGTGACTGAGACTAGAGGAATCCTGGCGGCCATGGTCCCCAGACCTTCTGTTGGCACAGGACAGGAACCATCCCTGAAGACAACTCATCAGACATGAAAGGAACTGGACAGTGGGGGGGAGAGAGATGCTGATGAAGAGTGAGCTAATTATATCAGGTGGACACTTGAGATTGTGTTGGCATCTCATGTCTGGAGGGGAGATGGGAGGATAGAGAGAGTGGGAAGCTGGCAAAATTGTCACGAAAGGAGAGACTGGAAGGACTGACTCATTAGGGGGAGAGCAAGTGGGAGTACGGAGTAAGATGTATGTAAACTTATATGTGACAGACTGACTTGATTTGTAAACGTTCACTTGAAGCTCAATAAAAGTTAATAAATATATATATATTAATGGTCACCTAATGGTATTAAAAATATGATATTCAAGTCAGCTATTATAGAGACATCTTTGGTTTAGGGTCTGTAAAAACCAATATGCCTATTGTTCATAGGAGACACCTGTGATATCTCACTGGTTTCTAGTCATGTTTGTAGAGCAAGTCAAAGTTTCACCCAAGCTTCTGTCAGTATTAATTATATAAAATACATATGGATTGGGACGGGTGTATATCATCACCATTATCATCAGCAAAAGCACTTTTTTTGCATTATCACTAAATCAGTTAAAATTTGTGTGAACTGGGTTAAAAAAAAAACCTGAGTTCAAACTTGTATAATAATTACAGGTGCATGAACCCCTTCTAGAATAAATAAACAATTGACCTAATTAGACAACATCTGGTTTAATTCATGCTCCAGAAATAATCACGACAAATGGGATTACTGTTATTGGTGAAATGGTTAGGTTATATCCTTAGAACTGGGCTTGAACTCTATCCTAGTTGATTGACAATCCACAAGTTTCATTGACTTAAAATGTGGGGATATTTCTCATTTATAATACCCCTTGGGTGTGAGTCAAGTGCAAATCTGCTCTGTATTATCATCTTTTCTAATTTCATTTGTGGTTAGCAGCTCTTATGTTAGCCACTATCATGGCAAATGCATAGGAATATGCCTGGAACCAGGTAAATGGCACTTAATTCTTCTGTTTGAATGTGGAATCTTTCACTTCACTCATATTCCATTTGCCCAGCAAGTCATATGGCAAATCCTGACGTGAAAGAGATGAGAAATACCCCGCTACTCAGGATGCACCAAGGATAACCCTCTCCCTTGTTTCTAGGTATAGTGAATTAATCATATATTTCATATACCATTAGGTCTGTATTTGGCTTCCATATCATGTTCCTATATTAGTCATGGAATCGACTCGAAGGCACTGGGTTGGGATATTAGTCAGAATTTTACTACAATAATGATGCATAAAAGACAACCACAAAATCTTAGTGACACATAATAAAAAGTATTTCATGCAACTCTACAGATCAGCTAGGTTTTGAGTTCAGGTTGTTTCCATGCATCTCTTAATTTCCTTGGACAAGTTGAAGGGGCAGCAGACACTTGAGGCATGTTCATCTCATGGTAGAACTTCAAGCTTTCAGAGGAGAAGTCTCTTACAGACTAGGCTGGGAAACACCACACTCACACTCATATCCACATTCCGTTAACCAAGTAACATGGCCAAGACTAGTGTCAGTGGGTCAGGAAATATACTCCTCCCATGGAGACAGTGTAGGTCTATGTGTGTGGGGGCAAGCACAGGAATAATGTCAATATTTGGTGACTAATAATAATAATTTTTTTTTTAATAATCTAATCTACACAAGTTGCATTCACTCATCCAAGAAATACTTTCTGGACACAAATATTTTTTTCAGATACCAAAGCAGGATGTCAAAGTATATGCATTCTAGTTGTTGTTAGCTGCCATCAAGTTGGTTCCGAGTTATGGTGACTTTATGCATCATAAAATGAAAGATTGCCATGTCCTGTAACATCTTCATGATCTTTGGTATTTTGGGTCCATTGTTGCAGCTATTGGGTTAATCCGTCTCACTGAGGGTTTCCCCCATTTTGGTTGGCTCTCTACTTTACCAAACATGGTACCTTTTTCTAGCAATTGGTTTTTCCTGATGACATGTTCAAAGTAAGCAATTTGAAGTCTCACCATCTGTCATGGATTGAATTGTGTCCCCCCCCCAAAATATCTGTCAACTTGCCTAGGTCATGATTACCTTGTGTGATTCTATGATTGCCTATCATTTTACGATCTGATGTGGTTTCGCTAAGTGTTGTACACCCTATCACTATGATGTAATAAGATGGATTAGCAGAAGTTATGTTGATGAAATGTATAAGATCAGGTAGTGTCTTAAGTGAATCTCTTTTGAGATACAAAAGAGCAAAGTGAGAAGAGAGACATGGGGGCCTCATACCACCGAGAAAGGAGTGCTGAAGCAGAGCATGTCCTTTGGGTCTGAGATTCCTGCACTGAGATGCTCCCAGACCAAGGGAAGATTGATGACAAGGGCATTCCTCCAGAGCAGACAGAGAAAGCCTTCCCCTGGAGCTGACGACTGAATTTGGACTTGTAGCCTACTAGACAGTGAGAGAATAAATTTTTCTTTGTTAAAGCCATCCTCCTGTGGTATTTCTGATATAGCAGCATTAGATGACTAAGACACCATCCTAATTTCTAAGGTACATTTTGGTTGTATTTCTTCTAAGACTGAATGAGTAAACATTCATTCTATTGGGAGTCTATGGTATATTCAACATTCTTCATCAATGCTGGAGTTTGCATGCATCGATTCTTTTTCTAGTAGTAGATAGACAGAAATAGATACACATAATTACATATATATAGTAAGATGGTGCCTTGCTATCTGAAGAAAAATTTAAAAAGTAGGGTAAAAAGACAAGATAGTAACTGGTTCAGGGATGAAGTCTCTCTATCATTTCTAGAAGCAGACTGCTCAAAGTAAATGAACTGGCTAAAGCCCTAAAATAGAAGAAACCTCAGCAAAATATAGCTGTAATACAATGAAAGAGCCCAGTGATGTAATAGGAATTGAGGAGCATACAATAATGGAGGCCAGGTGGAGTTGGGCCTTGAGTTTAATTTTAAAAGCTTTCCATTCAACTCAGGTTTTTGTAAAATTGAATAGAACCTTAATAAAATCTAACATACTTTAAATGGATTATTCCATGTGCTTTATGGTACAAAGATGGGCACAGTAAGACCATTTAGATAGATATTACAAAAGTACAGGTGAGTAAGTATGATGACTTGAACCATCAACTATGGAAAATAGCAAAAGTAGCAAAATCCTGAAGACAATGAGGAAATGCTGAATAATGCATTCTTTGAGAGAACAGTGGAGTCAGGGATGCTACTAAAGCTTTGGTTTAATAAAGGCATCATTTATTGATAGGATGAAGATTGAGCAGGAAAATATCTTGGAGAGCCTAATCAACCTTTAAACTTCAAATAAGTCAATTTTGAATACTTAATATATATCCTAATGGAGATATTAACTTGGAAGTTGATATTCAACCATGGATTTCAGGGAAGAGATTCTATTTGGAGATATGAATTTGGTAGTTGTAAGCATAGAGATAGAAATTAAACAATGACATAAACTAGATTTAGTCAAATGAGAAGTCTGTTTATTTAAGTAAGGACACAGCACTGTTCATTTATTACAAAATGTCAGGTATCTGGTAGGGGCTGTTACTTATTTTTTAGTACTACTCTAGCTACTATTGGGCCTTTACATACCTACATAAGTTTTAGAATTAGTTTGTCATTTTCTTTACAAATTTTGTTGTGATTTTTATTAGATTTGCATAGAATATATAAACAGTATTGGTGGAATTTAGTCTTCTTAACCATTAACTTTCTATATCTCGAGAAGTATTGAGATCTACCTTCATGTCAATATTTTAATTTTATCCATGAAATCCTTGAGTGGATATGTGTGTTCACGAGTGTAGGAGTGTGTGCATGCATGTGTGCGTTCATATACACGCGTGTAAGTCTGTTCACAGATATACATTAGCAAAATATAATCAATAAAATACAAAAAAAATACTGAATAGAAAATACCTAAACTAGAAAGCTACTGAACTAGTAAAATCCAAAGCAAATCACTGTCGTATAATTTTTATGTTACTTTTATCAAAATATCAAGAAACTTGCAATTCTTATACTTTGTAATATATTTCAGACACAGGGCATAGTGAGGGTAAGGCATTTCCAGGGGCAATCTCTAAGTTCAGCCTTTCCCTATCCCAAATTTCTAGACGAATAGATGTTGATGAGTCAGCAGAAATGTCCCCCCTCTTGTCTGGCTTTCATATTTGTGGCGCCTAAAAGCATTCTGTACCTTGTCTGCTGCACCCTTGGACTTGGACCCTGGCGCACGTGCCCTCCTCTGCCCCCCTTTTGCGATGCTTCTGTTTAGACAATGGAGAATATAAAATAGAACAAAACCATGTGATTAATAATAATCATACAAATTCTAGTTGCATGACCAAGGACAAGTTACTTAACCTCTCTGAGCCTCAACTTTGTCATCTGTACAATGGCAGTAATAACAGTAACAGATTCAATAGAAGTAATAGGTCTTGACGTTGTGAGGATTAACTAGTTGCCATCCAACTGATTTCATCTCATGGCAAGCCCATGTGTGTCAGAGCAGAACTGTACTCTGTAGGGCTTTCAATTGCTGTGACCTTTTGGAGGTAGATCACTAGGTCTTTCTTCTGAGGTGCCTCTGGGCAGATTGAAACCACAAATATTTTTGGTTAACAGCAAAGAGCTTAATAATTCGTGCAACTAGGGACTCCCTGTGAAAGTTAAGTGACTTATTATAAACAAAATGTGTAGAACACTGCTTGGTATATTGTAGTTGCTACTTAATTGTTATCAATATATCATGAATATTTATGGCATTATCACTGAAACATTTGATAACAAAGAGAACAAAAATATAAAGTTGGACAAGTCTCACTTATGCATATTATTTAATACCATAAATAAAATCCCAGAAAATGTGTGCTATCAGTAGATAAAAAGATACTGTATTTTAAACATATATTTGTAATTACAAAATTCCTAAGATGGTCCTACAATAGGACCAGTACAATCATCCATTCATTAAAAAATATTAAGTAAGTGCATATTGTTTGTCAACTGCTGTTTCAGGTCCCATAGAAATGGAAGTAAACCATCAGACAAATTCTCTGCCCAGCAGAAACTTACATTCCAATGTAGAAATACACAAAAAATGCATATACAAATAGAGATACAGTAAAACTCAAAGTAATGCTAATGCTTACAAAATGAGCAAGGCATTGAAGTAGAATGTTAATTTATAGGTTAAATTAGTTGGTCAGCAAAGTCCTTTCTTAAGAGTGATATCTGAGCAGAGATCTGAATGAAAGGGGAGAGACAACCAACAGGAAAATATGCAAAAAAAAAAAAAAAATACTAGGAGAGAGAACCAACCCCAGTCCAAAGGCCTGGAGGCAATGAAACAAAATAAGGAGGATGCACAGCAGAAATCAAGGGAGAGAGGGGTGCTCTGTAGTGAGGTGAGAGATATGTCCAAAAGATTATCATGGCAGCCTAAAGGACTTGGATTTATTTAAAATCTTTGAAAAGATTTGATCAGAGAGACATGTCACCTGAGTAATGTTTTAAGAACTTCTCCCTGGTTGTTGTCTGATTAGACTCTAGAGGGAAAAATTGAAAGTTGGGAGAGCAGTTAGGAGGCCCTTTCAGTGTCTGAGCAAGCTGTAATGGCAGCCAGGCCCAGGGTGTTGGCAAGGGAGTAATTTAGAAGTGGGCAGATATGGAATCTATTCTGAAGATACAACCAACAGAAAGTGTTGTATATAAGATGTTAGAGAAAGAGAGAAGTCAATGAATACTCCAAATTAGAGAAAAACCCCGACATCACATCAGTGGAGGAGAAACATTTTTGGTAAAAAATAATACAAATTCCCATAGAACACTAAATACAAACATACTAATTTTTTTTAATAGTCTAGAAGAGGCAGAAAAAAATCTGTAATATGATAAAATGCATACATATTTTAAATGGAAAATAAAACACTGTTAATGTTTTCCATCAATGTTAGAATCAAACATTAAGGATCCAATACTCAACATTTTTCTTGGAAATCGTAGATCTGGATATCAACACTGGAACCAAAAAATCTTACCTTTGAAAAGCTAGCAAAAACGAATGGTATTTACGTATGATATAATCATCCTGAAACACTATTAGATTCAACTGAAAAATCATATAAACTAAAAAGAATGCTCAGAAAGTATAATTGGCACCCCATTAATATAGATAAAGTATAACCCTGAAGAGTTATAAATTTTATTTTCTTATAAAATAAAAAATGCAACAAAATTTAAATTATCAATTTATATTTAGGAAATGTATTTGGTGATATTTATATAAAACATTTTTGCCTTGAATGCCACTTAAACCAAATGAAACCCATTGTTATTGAGTTGATTCCAACTTACAGCAACCCTCTAAGAGAGATGTAACTGCTCAGTAGGACATTCTTGCTCTACTTCTTCCAAGACAGATTTTTTTATCCTTTTGGCAGTCAACGGTACATTAAATATTCTTCACTAAAACCATTATTCAAAGGCACCAACTCTTCTCTGGTCTTCCTTACTCCTTGTCTAGCTTTCACACACGTATAAGGCAGTTGAAAACACCATGGCTTGGATCAGGCACTCCGTAGTCCTTAAAGTGACATCTTTGCTTTTTAACACTTTAAGGAAGTCTTTTGCAGCAGATTTGCCTAAAGTAACACGTCATTTGATTTCTTGAATGCTGCTTTGATTGTCTCTCCAAGTAAAATGAAATCCTTGACAAGTTCAATATTTTCTCCTTTTATCATGACGTTTCTTACTGATCTGGTTGTGAGGATTTCTGTTTTCTTTATGTTGAGGTGTAGTCTATAATGAAGGCTGTGGTTTTTGATCTTTATCACTAAGTGCTTCAAGTCCTCTTCACTTTCAGTAAGCATGGTCTTGTCATCTGCATATCACAGATTGTTAATGAGTCTTCCTCTAATCCTGATGCCAAATTCTTCTATACAGTCTGGCTTCTCAGGTTACTTGGTCAACGTACAGATTGAATAAGTATGGTGAAAATAAAGAAAACAAAAATCATCAAAACTGAACCAATAAGCAGCAACATGATAAACAGAGAAAAGACTGAAGTTGTAGAGGATTTCATTTTGCTTGGATCCACAATCAACATCCAGGAAAGCAGCTGTCAAAAAAATCAAATGTCTTATTGTATTGGGCAGATTGGCTGCAAAAGAGTTCTTTAAAGTGTTCAAAAGCAAAGATGACACTCTGAGGTCTAAGGTGGGCCTGACCCAAGCCATGGTATTTTCCATCGCCTTATATGCATTTTTTTTTTTTACATGCATGCAAAAGCTGGGACAATAAATAAGGAAGGCTGAAGAAGTACTGACACCTTCGAATTATGGTGTTGGCAAAAAAATATTGAATATACCATGGGCTACCAGAAGTAGAAACAAATCTGTTTTGGAAGAAGTATGACCACAGTGCTCCTTAGAAGCGAGGATGATGAGGCTCTGTCTCACGTACTTTGGACATGTTATCAGGAGGAACCAGTCCCTGGACAAAGACATCGTGCTTGATAAAGTAGAAGCTCAGCAAAAAAGAGGAAGTTCCTCAATGAGATGGATTAACACAGTGACTGCAACAGTGGTCTCCAACATGGTGACAACTGTGAGGATGGTGCAGGACTGGGCAGTGTTTCCATCTGTGGTCCATAAGGTCAGTATGAGCTGGAACTGATTAGATCCACCTAACAAGAACAACACAACAGCAACAATGTACGGCAATTTCACATGGGTTTCACCACGTCTTTGATGTGGTGGTTGACAGGTGAAATGGTGCACTGTAGATTAGTGGGAAGGCACAACTGGACCCATGCATAACCTTGCTTATTGGGTCACAGGCTGTGACAGTAATAATTCCTGCTTAGGAGAATTTGAAAGCTGTTCATTGTGGATGTGTGAGGGACTCCGAAATACTTGCAGAAATTTCCAAGTGGGTGGGGTGCTCTAGTGTGAGCATCAGGAGGAATGGACCTAATGTGTGCTTTACATTCTCTGCAGATTATGACACAATCAAACATTCCCTTTTCACTGTCTTGCAAATTGTAAGAGAACAGGGGGAATTTTTAGGCAGGACGCTTTCAAAACACATGACAAGAAAATTTATTGAAACATTAAATTCAAAATAAAATTTTCCTATATTTTTCTTCCTTCTCTATCTTATTTCAAGGAGGTAGTTGGACTCACAGGGTTGAACCTCTGAAGCTTTGAGACCCTGAAGAGCCTGTTGTAAAAGTCTCAGCTCACTGGAGTAATCACACTGCGTGAACTGAAACCCAGGGGAGGAGTGAGAGTCGGATAGCAGAGTCCTAGAAATAGAAAAGGGGTTGGCCCTGCTTCTTGACAGTGCCCTGGGGTAGACGGCAGCACCTCAAAGGATAATGCAGGCACATAGGTACACAAACCCCATCATGGTGTTCGCAGCCCTGCCAAGGTTCTCCTGCTCCAGCTAGGAATGGAAGGAGCAGAGCCAATACTTCTAGAGAAATCACCCACGTAGGCTGGGGCAATGGGTGTTTTGAAGCCTGTCTCCAAACCTTGGTCCTTCATTAGACCCCAGGAATTATTGCATATCTGGATGAGGAGGAAACCTAAAAATAAGTACGGTGAAAATCCACCACCCCGTCCCCCCCCCCCCGCCCCCCAATTTTGTAAGCAGGCTGCTCTGAGCTGGAATTCAATTTAAAGAAATATCATGCTTTTTTTCACACAGGATTTTATGCAGATTCACACTTATGATTCATATTATTCATTTATCCATTAAGTCAACAAAGATCTACTGTATACTGACTACATGTCAGACCCTATGCCATGTACTCTTGATGATAAGATAACTCAGAGAAGGTCCCTCATTGCCTGATCAGAGAAAGAGCCAAGTTAACCGTTGTATCAGTTGTGTATTGCTGTGTAACAAATGACCCCAAAATGTAGCACTTAAAAGAACAACCACTTACTAAGCTCAGAGTTATTCTGGTTGTCAATTTGGGGATCTTCCTATCTGGGCCAAGCACAGTGACTCGCAGCAGGCCTTCCTCATGTGTCTACAATTCGCTTCCAGGTCAGCTAGGAGCCATTTCATCTAAAATCAACTCAGTGAAACTGCTGGATCCTCTCTCCAATGGTCTCCCATCATCCAGCAGGCTGGTCTGGGTCCGTTCCCATGGGTTCTCAGGCTTTAAGAGCAACAAAAGGGCAAGTCTGAATGCAAAGTCCTTTCAACTCTCACCTTGTATCCGGTTCACTACTATCCTAATGGCCAAAGCAACCGTAAGGTCAGCCTCAACTGAGGGTGCAGAAAGACTCCTGCTGCTGAGGAAAGGCGCTCCAGAGTCTCACAGAAGGCATGGACACAGAGAGAGGGAGAATGTGTCGACCTTCCTAAAATCATCTGTGGCAAGTAAATGTAATTGTGTTTTATGTGGTGGTAAAGGGTATCTTGAATACAAAGGTGTACAGAGCAAGAAGTGGACAAATTTACCAGGAAAAGGGTCAGGGAAGATCTCAACTAGGAAGTGATGCCTGAACCAAGTTGGGAATATGGTTGGATAGTTAAGGGATGACAAAGGCCCAGAATCCAGGAAACCCCAAGAATTCTCTAGAGGCTTCAGTACAAGGTGAGGGATGGCTTGATGAGAACATTCTGAGGAGACAGAGTGAAGCCACTGGTGCATTTGTCAACAGGCACAGATCGTCTTTTGTTCTGTTTTCCAACCAGTCCTCCCTCCTATACAGTTGGGAGTCACACAAAACGAGCCCCTAGCATCTTCGTGTTAAAATTTCTATTTTCTACCGAGAAGTCAGCACCTCTCTCATCACCTCCCCAACTTTCCTAATTTCTTCCATAATAGATCTCCCCATTTCCAGGATCTTTTTCTAAATGGCATCCAAAACAAAAATAGAGTCTGGAAGAAGCAGAGGTCATGGGCTTTCCCAAGTCAACTCCTAAACCTCCTATTCTGGCTGCATAAAAGTCCTGAGTCTTAGGGCTTTTTGGTGAGGCCATAAGCCTAACCTGTTCCAACAGGGTCAGTTCTCTTCACCACATACTTCACCAGGGAGAGTAGGCCAGGAGATGGGAAGGGGGACAACATCTCCTAGTCAGAGTGAAGAGCCTGTGTGAAGCCTCAGAGGCTAAGGAGACCTGAAAAGGGTGCAGAGTGGATGTTGTATGACCAGGGCTGGAGAGACGATTCAAATTGAGTTAAATGAGAGGATTTGGTGGAAGCAACTGCCTATCACACTATTTTCATTCCCTGTATGCTCTCTCTCCCTCCCAAGGGATGGTAACCTCTTTGAGTGCAGAGAGAAGTTTTAATTTATTTTTAATATATAATCTCCCTCCTCCCAGCCCCCAAGCCCCTACTTCAACAGTTGCCATATTTTCCTTGCTGCCCAGCTTCGCTTCAAACTGGGCCCATAGAACCGAGCAGTGTCAACAATGATGTCACACAAGGGCTATGGAAGTCTTGGTGCTCGCTCAGATGTCAACTGCTCTTTGGAGAGGGTGCCGATCTGAGGTCTCCTGCAGGAGAGTGTCTTTAGATAGCAAATCCAGGAAATTCAGGACTACGTCAGAGTCTCCAAGTCATGAAAGATTCAGATATCATCAGTAACTGGGAGGAGGAATAGAGATCCTTCAGAATACCATTATTTTTGGATGTCTTCACCCAGACAGGATGAATCAGTGATAAACGAAGAGGCCTTTCTCTAAGACTCTAAATAAGGGTGGGAGGAAAAATCTCCCAGATGGGTGAGAGCTAGGGAACTAGGGGATCTGATTTCCACAGAAATCAGGGCTATGACAGGAGAAGATGAAGGATTTGAGGTGAACAGATAGGGTCATAAGGAGGATTGACCTAAGAAAGCATTTCCTGTCATTTGGTAGATAATTCACCAAAGTTTGTAATGTCAATGGGAAATGCAGGAATAAATCAATGATCAAACTTAGGATTCTGAGAAATTTCTGGAATAAGTGCAGAAATAATACTCAATTGTTCTGGCCTTTAAACCTGATGGAAAGGAAGGAAGCCAGTGTACAACTGGGACAGAGAATGTAGGACTGAGGAAAGGGTGGTTAGGGAAAAGTGTACTGCATTATTATATTTTCTAATGAGATGGAATGAACATACTATGTGAAGAACTAAGAAAATTTTCACGAGGTTCTAGGAGTGGGTGGTGTGAAGAAGTACAGGGCCCACATCATTGTCAACCATGCAGCCCCAGCCTGTTAGGGCAGAAGAAGGTCTTTCAGACTCCTTCCCTAGACCCAGGAACTCATCTTCTCCTCCTATGTCTCCTCCCTACCTCTCCCCCAGGGCCTAAATCCCTCACAGCAAAGATAGCTACAGGATAGAATTTTTTACATTCCTACTTGACTTAACCTGAGCTTCATCTAGGATTACTAATTTCCCACTGTATCACAGGCCAGTTTTGTTGCTCTCCCCACTACCATTATCTCTGATGCCCCCTAGCCTATGCTGCCCTCCCCTGGCCGTGCTTCCTGCTCCTTCCTGGTTTTCTGACACCCTCTTGACAAGTCCCCCATCCCATCTTCTGTCTGTCCCTGGAGCTTTCACTCCCCTCCCAAACTGCTTCCATTCATTTCTTCGTTAACTCACCAATCCTTCCTTCATATTCAGAAATGTACACAGACCCTTAGGCTGACATTACAGCACACCCAGCCACACTCAGGTGAGGTTCTTGTATGTTGCCCACCTGAGGTTTGTGGCATCAAAACTCTCAGAAATGGACATCTGTTTCTGCCTCACCCTGAAGGAGTGCTTCTCATAGCAACATGGTAAGGGCCTTCTGTTCAGAAAAGGGCAATTTTAACCTTCTACCCTGGGTTGGTTAAGGATACAAGGAGAAGCTTTATATGCATATAAAATACAAATTTTTCTAAGTATGCTTCCTCCTATAAATACCCTTCCCTTAAAAGAAGGCTGAAAAGAGTTTAAAAAGTGATGACAATTTCTCCTGTTTCACTGTTTACACTCTAAATCTGTTATGAAAATCACTTTCATAGAAAATGTCTCTCAGAGAAGTCATGTGTGATTATGAAAGTTCAGACAAATGAGGTCATTTTCAAGTTCCAAAGGAACAATTTCATTTGGCATTCAACAAATGCCAAAAAAATTAATGTGGAGACCCTCTCTTTGCAATAGAAATTATCAGTGTATTATAGTCCTTTGAAAGACTATAGACTTCTGTTATGAAGTGCTAATATCACAAAAGATTTTCCAGAGGAGACTTGGTCTCCCACAGTGATGTTCCCCAAAGATGGAAGGTCCCCAGGGAAAAAGGAAGAAACCACAGGTCCTGCAGAGGTGGAGGACAGTGATGATGGAGAGGCTCCCAGGGACACCTGAAACCAGGGTCTTGGGTCACAGTTGAGAACTCAGTGCCCAGAGGGTTCATGTAAGTTAACTCTTTATTATCAGAAGTCTCAACCCAAGAGGAAAGTGCCACTCAAGCCAGAATATCGGAAGCAAAAAACGTAAGCTTCAGGTCCAGGAAGACTCCTTAAGAATCAGAGAGGTCTTCTTTCTCAGCTTCCTCTGAACAGATATCTCACTCATCAAGCTACTCCAGAGAAGCCATGAGTCAAGTATGTGTATTTCACCCAAGTGTGTACAGTTAAGGGGGTAGCCGTGGTCTGGCAGACCAAAACATCCCATGCCTCCGTAGGCAAGATGCCCCCAGTCTTGAGGCCAAGTTCTCAAAGACAGCCCCATCGGCTCTGCTTCCAGTCTACACAATACCTAAGCCTCGGTCAGCATCCTGGAGTCCTGGCAAGAAGAGCCGGGCACCTTCAGGAGCATCTAGAGGAGCAGAGACAGGGGCTGGAGAGGCTACAGCACCTACTGGTGCTGCTGCAGATGTGGGAGACCTGGCTACAGAGGGTACAGGCATGGCCTTAAAGTGTGGGCCCTTCTGGAAAGACATCCTTTCAGGCTCCTTTCACCCACTACACCTGTAAAATCCTCACATGTGCCTTCCTCCCCACCCCACTCCATCCCCTTAACTGCATGGAGAGCTCCAGCCGGAGGGGGAACTGGATGGAAGAAGCATCAGGACAGCTGATCATAGACACCAGGTCTGCTCAGAGGCTCTCTTGGAGAGGAAACGACAGGCCTCATCTGGATGGTGAGCTCTTGAGGCCTTGAGGATGAGCACAGCATTAGTAGGGAAAGTGAAATGGGATTTCAGTGGGACTTGGGAGACTGAGAGGGAGCCTCTGTAATGACAGCTCTAAGGGAAGTGTGACGGTGAAGGGGGCATCACCACGTTATTTGTGACAGAAGGAGCCAATGAGACAGTAGGCTGTGGGGAAACCTGCCTGCAGGTGAGCAGTGGGCATAAAGCCCTAAACCAATGACAGTCAATTCCTTTCCCAGCAGCCTCCACACATAATCAATGACACTTGTTTCATCTTTCTCTTTTCTGTGGTCTAGCCTGAACTGCCCTGAGATCAGAGAACTGGAAGAGAAAAGCCTGACTGAGATGAAAGGAGCAAAAGAGAAGGCAAGGCCTCCTAAACCTGGTAAAGACAGCCAGAGTACAGATAACCAAAGGTTGAGGGTAGGAAGGGGCAGCTTGAGGCCCAGGCTCTGCAGGCCCAGAAAAGCCCAAGTCCCATCCTTAATATCAAGCTCCAGGGCCTGGGAAGCCCTGGAAGTGCCAGAAGTATGTCCACCCTGGGAAATGAAACCCCAGTTGGCACAGGGAAGCCCTCAGGGGTAAGGAAGGATAGACAGGGCCTCCAGGTCAGGCACCTCCACCTGCAGGCTGTCCTACTTTTATTTCTCAGAGTGGAAGTGAGGGGTCCTATATGGGACTGGTTGGGGTTGATGGCAGCAAGCGTTCTGAAGTGGGTAAATTCTGCAGTCTCCTGATAAAGAAACAGAAAGACTGAAATGCTCAGAGATACTGAGTGAGAGGGGTCTTGCATTCCCATCCTATGCAGAGGCTGCCTGGGAGGTCCACCTGTCTAAAGACCTTGTGGACAAAATCTTCTTTATCTTTAAAAGATGTATCTTTCCAGTTAACTTCCTCTATGTTGAGTCCTGAAAAATGGCCTACAATGTATACCATGGGTTTTCCAGTAGATCAACAAGGGGAGGAACGGGGTAGTGGGACATCAGAGAAAAAACTGTCTAATGGTCCACTTGTTACTTAATGAATTGCACATGGTGTCCAGCATTCTTCCTTACCCCGAAGACATGTACACGCAGTAGATGTTTGAACAATGACTACATTAATCCTGACAGAACTCTTTTTGGCCATTTCCAGGTATAGAGACCAGAAGAGGTCATTAGCTCCAAGAACAAGCAAGAAATTTGCTGAGACTTTTGTTCCATCTCTGAGTTTGCTCTTCATCCAGTGGTGAAAGTCTCTGAATCCAGTATTGATGACAGTGTTTTGCCTATATAAAATAACAGCCAATAAAACTGTTTTAAATATATACATATATATATTTCTATGATTTTTTTTTTACTTTGAAAACTTTTGTATTCTTATTATAACACATTTAACAACACAGATCTTTATAAGAATTATAATAAGAGCCATCCCCACATGTGTAAATTTTACCTGCTTCTCCAAGGTGTCCGTGTTCAAAGACACATGTGTACCTCTTCACACATTCCTGTTTGCTGGAACACATATGCATAGTCACAGGTACACACGTAGCTTTATGGTTTGTTTGCTCTTCTGGAGATTAGGTCACACTCTACCCACATGTTTCTCTGCACCATTCTTCACTTGACAATTTATCTTGTTTCCCATAAGTCAGTAGACATCGCAGTAACACTATCTTTTTGGTTCTTCTAATTTTTAACTCATATATAAACGGGAACATACCAAAAAAACAAAAAACCCGAACTCACTGCCAGCAAGTTGATTCCGACTCATAGCAACCCTATAGAACAGAGTAGAGCTGCCCATTGGGTTTCTAAGGAGCAGCTGGTGGATTTGAACCACTAATCTTTTGGTTAGCAAGCGAGCTTTTAGCCACTGTGCCACCAGGGCAGTACACACTGTCAACAGTCACATACAACTCTACAGAAATGAAAAGACATATCATCAATGCTTTTGAAGCATACTGTTTCTATATGTTTTAACTCTCCTCTGCCTGTCTTTTCCGACAAGTGAATCCAAGGGAATTCACACTAAGAATCTGTTAAGTTTATCTCATTATCCTTGCTTAAACCGTTAAACAGTTATAAAACTCTGCAGATTCCCTATTTAAATTACACGTTCATGAAGAAACGTGCATTTTCTTCCTGAAATAATATGATAAATTCACATTACCAAGGTTGAGCAAATCCGTGTTGTTTCCATGTCCCAGTGGTAGACATTAATTCAGCAGTCAATTAACAAAAAATGTTTTAACAGAATTATTTAAACTGTGAATTCCTCTGAGATTGAAAATATACCAAGTATAAATGCAACACTTTGCACTGGGTTTTCTCCTCGAAATGAACACATTTTTCTTTCAAGTTTATTTTTCATGTCCTTTGGTACTAAGTACTTCTCTTTAAGACCTCAACTAGAAGCTGGGAAGGCTTATCTCCTGAGAAGGAACCAAAGAGATCTCACTTACTGACAGAAAGATGGGGCCAAACCAGATCTCAGGGATGACAATCCCTTTTGTAATGGGCCCAAGAACTCACATGCATTATATTTGATTTCTCTGAGATCCAGGTCAGTCATGGTGCTTCCCAAACTTCACTGTGCACCCAGATCACCTAAGGATCGTGTTAAAATGATGAGTCTGAGTCAGGAGGTCTGGGTTGAGGCCCAAGAGTCTACATTTCCATCAAGGTTCCAGGTGCTACCAGTGCTGCTGGTCCCTGGATCCCAGCCTGAGGAGAGAGGTCCTAGAATATCCAAATGAAGAATTCAGATTCAAGAAGATTCAGGGAATAAAGAAGAAACATCTACATCAATTCAACTGGCCATACCTCTGAGAAGGGTGGGGGTCAAAAGTGCCTAGAGCAACCATCCTTCATTCCCAAACCCAACCGGGATATCAGAGCAGTAGCCAGAGCCATGGCTGGGTTCCTGTGCTCAGCCCACCAAGGTACAAAGAAGAGTAATACGGATTGGTGAAGTCAGAAGTGGCCGAGTCTACTTCTATCATAAGCACGGGTGTGAGTGTTGACCTCAATACATGCAGGCCCAACTTGTGACTCCCTCCTTCTAGACCTGGTGAGGCTCCATGACCTGTGGTCAGCTCAGAATTCTTCCATAAGAGACACCTCTGAGACAAATTTGATGAGAAGATCTGTGGCCTTGGGATTTTCTGATGGGCTTGGTGTCTGTTTTGGGGCGCAGATTTGACACGGGGGGGCCTTTCTTTCTTTCCATGGGGCTCTCTGACCCTTGCTGACATCGCAAGATCAGATGCAGCGAGTGCCCAAAAGAGCAAAAAAGAGGGGATGTTGGTTGGGCCTGGGTGAGGGGTGTCAACTTGAATCTCAGTGGTGGGAGGGGGACATGGAGCATTTCACGTGCATGTCTCCAGCATAAAGAGTAGTTAGGAAATCCCAGTCTACAGCTTTGGCTGCAAATGAGAGGCATGGAAAGCCCTGGAATCACCAGAGATATGACAGTTGTGCCTCCATCATTGGGAGAAGAGATAGCAGAGAATTTCCCTATTCGAGCTGTCTTTCTTTGGATTCATGCATCCATTCCACAAATATTGAACTACCTAAAACATACTACACTAGGAAGTGTTCTATCTATGATCGGGGGATATATATCAATGCATAAAGCACACAAAAATTCCTGTCCTCACTAAGCTTATAGTCCAGTGGATAGACAATAGATAATAAATGTAATAAAGTAGGAAATATTTATTATGTTAAAGGTGATAAGTGCTAGTAATAAAATAGGGCACAATTAGTGAAGGTGACAAAGACTTCCTCCAAAACTGATAGAGAAAGCCTTCCCCTGGAGCTGACACCGTGAATTTGGATCACCAGCCTATTAGACTGTGAGAAAATAAATTTGTCTTTGTTAAAGCCATCCTCTTGTGGTATTTCTGTTGTAGCAGCACTAGATGACTAAGACAGAATTTGGTACTGAGAGAATGGGGTGCTGCTCTAACAGATACTTAAAATGTGGAAGTGGTTTTGAAACTGTAAATGGACAGACTCAGAAGGAAGTGAGGAGAACTGGTAACACCGGAGAAGGTACCGATGGTGAGAAACAGCAGCAGAGGACCAGCAGCAGCAGGGAGCCAGGAGCAGCACACCCAGGAAACCAGGGCCAGGCAGTGCTGAAGTCAACCCAAGGAGCGAGAGAGCTGAGTGCCTGTGTGCTGGAGGATTCCTGGCAGAGTGGGGTGCCTCCAGGCACTTATCGGGGGAGCTACTGAGCTTTGGAACACTTGCCCCAATAGGACAGATGTGGGCATAAGGCCAGAGGGCCAAGAAGCCAAAAAGCAGAGGTTAAAAGAGACAAGGAACACTGTAAGCTGAGCTGCCTTAGTCTCAAAAGGTATAGCCTTGACCTCTGGGATTTCAAAGTGGAGCCATGACTTCTGGTGTTTCTAAGGGTGGAGTCGCCACTCAGATGGACCAGGAGAATGGTATGACTAAAGTCGAGGGAGCAGAGTTGCCATCAAAGTGGGTCAGGAAGGCAGAGCTGAATCCCAGGGCTCTGGGGCCTCCGCTCAGAATCTGGAGAGTGTGGCCAATACCTAGAGTCTAGAGGGCTGGGCCATTGTGTAAATGGTCTCAGAGAACAGAGGATTATTTGCAAAGCCTTTAGGGATAATGTAATGTGTTCTGTTAACTTGCTTGGTGCTTGTTATCCCTTCTATTCTTCTAGTTTCTCCATTTGTAATGGAAACGTACAGCTTGCACTTGTCCTGCCACTGCATTTGAAAACAGAAAACTTATATTCTAGATTTCACAGATGAAGAGGAATGTTTGGATTTTAGACTAGGAGTTGATTTAAGACTTTTGCTGTCATATGATGGGGTAAATACATCTTACATGTAGCAAGGACATGAATTTGGTTGGGGGGCAAAGGGTGGAATGTCATGGATCAAACTGTGTCTTCCCAAAATATGAGTCAACTTGGTTAGGCCATAATTCCTAGTATTGTGTGCTTGCCCTTCATTTTGTGATTGTAATTTTATGTTAAAGAGGATTAGGGTGGGATTGTAACCCCCTTACTAAGGTCACATCCCTGATCCAATGTAAAGGGAGTTTCTCCGGGGTATGGCCTACACCACCTTTTCTTTTCAAGAGATAAAATGAAAGAGAAGTAAGCAGAGAGTTGGAGATCTCATAACACCAAGAAAGCAGTGCTGGGGTTCCTGCACAGAGAAGCTCCTAGTCCAGGGGTAGATTGGTAACAAGGACCTTCCTCCAGAGATGACAGAGAGAGAAAGACTTCCACTGGAGCTGGTGCTCTGATTTTGGACTTTTAGCCTACTAGGGTATGAGAAAATAAATTTCTCTTTGTTAAAGCCATCAGCTTGTGGTATTCCTGTTACAGCAGCACTAGATGACTAAGACAGTTAAAGGTGATAAGTGCTAGTAATAAAATAGGGCAGGGCTAGGGAGCATGTGAGTGTGAATGGGAGGGAAGAGTTTCCCTGGTTGCAATTTTAAATGGGTGGTCAGGGTAACCCTTAATGAGGAAATGGATTTTGAGCAATGAATTTTAAATGGTGAGCTAATTAGTCACATCTAAATCCTAGATTCTGGGGGCCAGAGGTGGTGCTGGAATGGGCCAGGACATGGGCAGAGCTGTGAGCTCATCTCAGGGAACCATGGAGATTTCCCTCTCAATATGGCTATGCTGTGCCACCTTGAAATAGGCTATAGGATTTCAGGGCTGGCCCCAGGGAAATAGGTCATCTCCCCATCTGCGCACTGCATGGGTTTTCCCTCTGATTTTCTCCTCTTGGGCAGCAGACACCCGTTTTGAGAAGCTGGGCTAAGGGAAATGCTCTCCAAACCCCTCTATAAGGTCACCTGGTTTTTTTACTTAACCAGAAGCAGAACCTAGGTATTCTGGTCAAAGGCATGCAGGATGCCGAGTGGGCCCCAGTGGTGGTATAGACGGACTGATCCTCTTTTCTCAGTGATAGCTTCATAACACGTTCATTCAGGGGCCTGGCCCTGGACTGCTCCCTGTGTGGGAAGGACTATTCTGTGTGGTCTCTGTGATGATCCCTGATTACTTCTGAGGAGCTCGGGTTTATAGGCCATTTTAGGTGCCTCTGCTATAATCTGCCTTCTAGTGACTCTTCTCCATTGGGTTTTTGCTTTTTCTCTATTCACTGAGAGAGATCTTAACATATTCTGAATGCCTATCCTTAGGTAGTTATGTTCATTGCAAATATCCCCACCCACCCCCCCCCCGAGTTTGTGGCATTTTTTCCCCTTTTTCAGTAAGAATGAAAACTTCATTGGTTTGAAAAATACTGAATTTAAAAAGTGCCTTTCTTGCAGGATTTTCTAAGAATTCCCATATTGTCTCTTAGTCACACTCACAGCAGAGGCCTTGGAAATGAGACATTGGGCAATATCATTCTGGACCCCAAATGAGCAGTGTTAACAGAAAAACGGGACTGAATTCCCATGTGGCCAGGAACCAGGCCTGAAGGCCTTCCCCAGGGAGGCATTTCAAAGTTGTCTGGAGCAACGGGTGTGCCTCCCAGGGAATCGTGAATGAACCTCTCCACAGGCCTGCTTTGAGGGGTGCCCACTCACTTATGTACCAAGCTTAGTGCTTAAAATGTCGTCATTCTGCTTACAGTCTAGGTAAGAATTAGAATGCTTCCCTGAGGGGAAAATTCTTCATATGTGCTCCATAATCAAAGCACCTCAGGACAAAGTTTAAAAGAAAAGCAAGGCACTTCCCACCAGTCCTTAACTGAGAGGGTCTTCGTGAGAATTTCGTGAGACTCACGGAAAAGGACACAGTAAATGCCGCCTTCTTTTCTCCTCAAGAAAAAAAAAAAAAAAACTGGCGCTAAGATGTCAGGCATTCCACAATCTCCTCTTCTCGTCCCGTATCTAAGTTTTCTAATAAAACTAGGAACCAAGCGATCAGCTGCTGTGAGAAGAGAACCCAGGAGTATTTCCAGTCTATGTCATGTTTGAGCTTCAGTGAAACCCTGTTTCAAGTCATTAGATCGGTGGAGGAGCTGGAAGGCTGAAACTACTGGCCCTCGGACTTGCGGGAAGGACGGAGTGTGGTTGACAGGGCCTCCTGGGCTATTCTTTGCCCCAAGAGGCTTTGGAGGCTCCTTCGTGTTAAAGCAAAGGCCTTTCAGGCCTAGCCAATAAGAGCAGCGAAAGACTTTGAAAGAAGAAACGGACTCAGGAGGGGCAGGTTTGAAGCTTTTCGTCTTCAGTCAGCTTTCTGGCTTCAGGTCACCCTGGCCCCTGGCTGCCTGCAGAACCGGGCCTTTCTAACTCATCCACCTCTCTCTCCCTCCCAGCTTTCCCTCAGCACCATGGGCTGTGGCTTCTGCCAG
The DNA here is from genome assembly GCF_030014295.1 of Loxodonta africana. Classification (NCBI taxonomy): domain Eukaryota; kingdom Metazoa; phylum Chordata; class Mammalia; order Proboscidea; family Elephantidae; genus Loxodonta; species Loxodonta africana. Next base: position 1,786,760 of record NW_026975002.1, on the reverse strand, counting down.
TTATGATGGTGTCCTTTCAGTAGCTCCTTGCACCTTTCAGAGTGGGCAGGTGCTCAGGGTATAGAGCACAAACCCACAGTGTCCTTCAAAACCCAAACCTACTGCCATCAAGTCGATTCCAACTCATAGAGACCCTGTACAACACAGTAGAACTGCCCCACAGGGTTTCCAAGGCTGTAAATCTTCACAGAAGCAGACTGCCACCTCTTCTCCTGTGGAGTGGCTGGCAGGTTTGAACCACCAAACTTTTGGCTAGCCGCTGAGCACTTTAACCACTGTGCCACCAGGGCTCCTTACAGTACCCTTTGTTGTCCTTTAGCAGAAACACTGCTGAGAGGACATGAGGCCTGACTGATCCTGAGGCTCAGATGGGGAGAACCCGAGGAGTGGGTGGGAGTATTGACTTCAGAAAATCTCAGCTTCCTCAGGGTCAGGTCCCTGGGGTCAAGCCCGAGTGTTGGAAAACTGAAGTGGTTCTGAACCTCAGTGTGTTGAATGTCTAGTACACAGGCCTGGGCAGTCCCTGGAGGATTCTCAGACCTTATTCTGGCCAGCACTGGGGAAACCCTCACGGGGCGACGAAAGCAGCAATATTCCTGGGGATCTTTATTCCAGGATCTGAACTCAGTTTGTACAGTCTTGGGAGGTGGAAGATGAGAAAGTTAGGGACCAGGCAGAGTGTCAAAAGAGGAGGCTCATTTCACGTCCTTTGGATTCTTGTTTCATTCCCCCCCTCCCGCCTTTTTTTTAGCAACTAGGGCTCCAAACAGGCATTTATTGTTTCGAGCTCATTTTGTTAACTCTGTCTGAGCAGAGAACAGTCTGCTCACAGCTAGTGATGAGAATGGGGGAAACAAATTCCCTAGCCCACACCAGGGCAGGCTTTGCTGCAGGAAATCCTTGCAGCTTAGCTCTGCTATCTTCTTCTGTCTCCCCTAGACTGAGCAAAGCAGAGGGGTGTGTGGAAAACCTGCCACAGCCATTCTCAGTAGGGGCCTGCTCACAGCTGACCTCTAAAATAAAGCCTTCCATTGTATCAGGACCAGAATTGCCTGAAGAGCTTCTTAGAAGTGTAGATCCCTAGATACCCCCTCCCCAAATTGCTGAGCAGCTAGGGGCCCATGAACCACTCTCTAGCACCTTCCATGGGGGTCTTCCAGGGTGGGGTCTACAGTGGCAGAGTCATGGGAGGGTGGGGGCAAAAGAACTGATGTCACAGGAGCCAACAAAATGGAGGTGGGAGGAAAAGAAGAAAGAACTAGATAGGGCTGAGAAGAAAATCTAGGAAAACATGTCATTGGAAAGAAACCACCCAACTAAAATCATGGGACCTCGTCCTGGGAGTGCACAGGCTCAGGACCTCAGTGCAAAGCAGCTTCATGAGGCAACTCTCCCTGCAGCTTCTGTTGCGGAATGCCAGGCTGGTGGAAAAACAGTGCAAGAAATTCAGGCTGACAAAGGGGTCACGTGCAAGAGGAACTGCTGCCAGGGCTTGGCCTGTAAGCACCACTTCACCCTCCCCGTGCGGTGCTGCAGCTCTGGGAGCCTGGGGATCCCCACAGTCTGATCGTGGCCTTCAATCTAGGGGTGAGCCCTTGGGAGGACTCTTCCCAGTGCGGTGCAGGTGGTGAGTCCTGACTGGAGAGAGGGTCCACCTGACAGTGTGGCCTCTTTGGCCTGGCCTTTTCCTCCTGGAAGTGCACCCCCCGGGGTTTCCTATGGATGGATTTAGAAACCCATGTGTGATCGCAACTCACTCACCCGTGCCTAGCGTCCTAGGGATACCCGACAGCTGACTGATTCGCAGCGGAAGTGCTGCGGGCCCGGCGGTGCACGCGGAGCTCCTGAAGTCCAGGTTCTGGGCCACCCCCTCCGTGGCATTGGCCTCCCCCTAAATTTTAGTGGTAGCAATGAGGAGACTGGTGGGGGAGACCCAGAGGGATGAGGGCAGGGGCTGAAGCCTGGCTGGCAGGCAGGTATGAGGGGAGCTGGCCCTTCGCCAGAGGCACCGGACCCAGGCTCAGGTCCTCTGCCAGCCCTGCTGGGCGCAGGACTCCGTGACGCCCTGGAGTGCTCCTCTCCCCGCGCGCAGCACCCACTGTGGTTGGCCCAACCGCCCCAACTGCCTCTCCCTGCCTTTTAGTTTCACAATGTGCGTGTGTGTGTGTGTGTGTATAACATTTTTGTGCTTTAGGTGAAAATTTACATAGTAAATTAGTTTGCCATTCAGCAATTCATACACAAATTGTTCCTCGACATTGGTTGCAATCCCGGCAATGTGTCAGCACCCTCCCCATCCCCACCCTCCTGAAAAATGTGTCCTTTTGATGCCCACATGCAGCTGGACACCACAACATACCACACACAAAGGGAATCTCAGCTGGGTTTCAGACCCAGACATAAAAGCACAACTTTAAAACAATTACGATACGGTATGAAAAAGAAATTAAGTAAAGACAAAAATAGAAAATAAAAGAATATTTGAAGACAGTATCCTCCCTATTTTGGACTCAGGAGCCTGTGGGCACGACACTGCTTGGGTGGCACACTGTTCATTTCTTTTCAGAAAATACAAAGTCTGAGAGGAGGGAACTGGTACCAGGAGTGGATGCAGGAAAGGACCTTTGTGGAAATGGGGAGAATCTGGGATTGATCAATGGGTTTGGATAAGGCTGAAAAGAGTGAATATCCACATAATCTTTAAAGATGGGTTTCTAGCAGCCTAGAGCACACATTGGAAACTTCTCTAATAAATTATTGCCAGAAGATTCCATGAAGCAAAATGGATTGTTGTTGTCGCTACTTGCCGTTGAGTCGAAAATGGATTAGAGTTAAAAATCTTCCTGCAAAGAAAATTACAGGCCTGGTTGGCTCTCAGATTTCATGAAGCATGCAAACAGTTAATTTTGGTCTTAGACAGGATCCATCAAAGAATAGATGAAGATGAAACTCTCCCCAACTTGCCCACGAAGCTAAATGCAATCATGGTCGGCAAGGTCAATGTGTTTGTTATCTACTGGTGCGCAACGAATTATCCCAAAACTTAACAAATGTGGGATAGACTACAAAACAGTCCATTCATTTTGATAAAATTCACAACTAAACAAAGATAGCTATAATTACTTCTATCCCAGAATATAGTTTTGACGGTGAATGAATAAGCCAGAAATTTTAAATAACGAGGGTAACTATTAAAAGATTTTAAAACTTTTTTAATGCTGATATAATTGCAAACCTAGAAGACGAATATAAAATTGCTGATAAAGTGGCAGGATATAGGACATATATACCAAAATCAGTGCTATATTTTCGACCAGAAATAAGCACGCGAAAAAATGGAAATGGGAAGGATAGACCATTCTTTTTTCTCTGCTATTTGATTGTACCAAATAGTGTCAAAAACAATAAGATACTTAGGGAAATGTTTTGATAGAAACGGTAAGGAACCTATATGAAGAAAATAATCTACTGAAGTAAATAAAACAAAACCCGAATGAACGCAAAGAAATATGCCTGTTCTCCCAAACGTGAAGACTTGTAAAATAAGTCAAGTGTTTCAAAACTAAGATATATATATAATGTGATTCCCATTGGAATATCAAAATAGTTGTCTGTTGAACTGAATACAGAGTAGAACTGCCACTTAGGGTTTTTTCTGAGGGGGAAGGAAGGGGGCTGTAATTTTTCCAGAAGCAGATTCCCAGGTCTTTCTCCTGTAGAGCTGCTGGGTGCGTTCGACCCGCCAACCTCTCGGTTAGCAGCCAAGTGCTTAACCATTGCACCGCCAGGGCTCCTTATACCAAAGAACAGACAATTGAAATATGAAAAAGGATAGTAAGTGCAGCCTTCTTTCATTGAATAATAGAACATATTAATACATTATACTAAACCAAAAAACCAAACCCATGCTGTCGAGTCGATTCTGACTCATAGTGACCCTATAGGACAGGGTAGAACTACCCCATAGTTTCCAAGGAGCGCCTGGTGGACTTGAACTGCCAACCTTTTGGTTAGCAGCCATAGCTCTTAACCACTGCGCCACCAGGGTTTATACTAGGAACTGAGAAATACACCAATGGAACAAAATAGAAAATTCATAAGGAGATCCTAATAACCACGAAGACAGAGTTGATATTTCAACTAGGCAAAATTATGATTTACATAATAAATGGTGCTGACTCAACTGATTGTCCTTATAGAAAAGTGTGCCAAAATACCACATGGATTTACAAATTTAATGTATAAATCAACAACAATCTTAACAGAAAATTACGAAGTTACATGTAAGATTTTCTTAACCTATATAGGAAATCCAGAAATTCTAAGAGAAAAGGTAGATGTAATTGAGCATAAAACATTTCAATTATTGAAGAGAGGAAAATATCACTCGCAAAAAAAAAAAAAAAGAAAAGATAAACAAGCAAAAGATTTAAAAATTTGAAACGTAGATGACAAAGGACTAATAACTATTCCTACTTTAGATGAAGGAGACACAAAAATTTGGCATTTGGAAAATGAGCAATGATTTTTTTTAATAATATTTTATTATGTTTTTGGTGAAACTTTACGCAGCAAATTAGGTTCCTGTCTGACAATTTCTACAAAAATCATTCAGATCTTTCACAGCGTGTCAACAGTGTCTTTAATTGTGTTCTGGTTGTTCCATTTCCAGTACTCTAGTTTCCCTGCCCCCTTATCATCTCGTCTTTGCTTTAGAGTAATGGTTGACATTTTGGCTGCATATAATGGCTTTTTAATGGAGTGCCGTACTGATGGATAATACCCTTTATTTTGTGTGCCAGTCTGCTATTTCGCTAAAAGATGAACTCAGGGAATAGTTTCAGTACAAGGTTTAAAGAGTATCTCAGGGTGATAATCTCAGGGAGTCCTCTAGTCTCAACTGGTCCAGTAAGTCTGGACTTTTTAATAACCTGAGTTCTGTTCTTCATTTTTCTCCCACTTTTTCAGCATCTATGTATCGTGGCCCTCATCAGCACTGTTGGTAATGAGCAATTACCGACCATTCAGAAAATATCCAAATCCCCAATAAAAATAATCAAAGTTTCAAAAACACTGATAGTTAAGAAAATGTCAATCAAAATCCCAGTGAAACTGGCACAATTTAAAAATCAACACCACTTATGGCTGGGTGGGCTGTGGGAAGAAGGATGCCCTCAGACATGGCTGGAAAGGTGCTGTCATGGATGGAATTATGTCCCCTCCAAAAGGTATATATCAATTTGTCTGGGCCATGATTCCCAGTATTGTGTAATTGTCCTCCACTTTTGATTGTAATTTTACGTTAAAGAGGATTAGGGTGGGATTTTAACACCCTTACTATGATCCAGTGTAAATGGAGTTTCCCTGGGGTGTGGCCTGCTCCACTTTTTACCTTACAAGAGATAAAAGGAAAGGGAAGCAATTGACCTGAGATTCCCACACTGAGAAGCTCCCAGACCAAGGAAAGAGTGATGACAAGGACCTTTCTCCAGAGCTAGCAGAGATAGAAAGCCACCCTGCATTTGGATTTGCAGCCTACTAGACAGTGAGAGAATAAATTTCTCTTTGTTAAAGCTATCCACTTGTGGTATTTTTGTTAAAGCAGCACTAGATGACAAAGACAGGTGCGTTACTACAGGCTCATAGGGGAAAGACATAGACATGGCTCTATACTTTTTAAAACATTCTTTGAACTGGAAATGTCACTCATTAGAATCTACCCCACAGATACAAATCCTAGAGTATATAGTAACCCTACAGGACACAGTAGAACTGCCTCATACAGTTTCCAGGGAGCAGCTGGTGGATTCGAACTGCCAACCTTTTGGTTAGCAGCTGGGCTCTTAACCACTGTGCCACCAAGGCTCCATGTAGTATATGCAAAGGATGGTTATTGTTAAAGACAAAAAAGGAAAAATAAAATTATTGCCCATTGATGATGTGATATTATGATAAAATTTTAATACATAATATTCAAATATTCCAGTAATATTAGAATAATAATATAATAACCATATCATATAATAATATATGGTAGTCATTAGAATGAAACAGAGCTATAGAAGATTAGTAAGTGAAATCACTGTGAAGTATCATTGAAGAAAAAAAAGCAAGACAGAGAGAAGTATATATATAAAGTGAGCCCCTATGGGTAAAACAATAACAAATAACCAAATGTATTTACATAAGCATATAAAAAAATTTTGTTATATGTATATATATATATGTCCATAAATGAGTAGATGTGGTTATTTGCATGTATGAGTATGATAGTTAAGCAAGAATAATAAGATAGAACACTTACCTGATTGTTGATATGAACTATCTTAGATTCAGTTATGGGAAGGGACAAGGGGTGGGGAGCTAGAACATACTGAAAAGACTATGCTTAATCGACTCAATGGCAGCAGATTTTTTTAAAGATCATAGCTGCTATGTGTTTTCATTTCTGTAGAATTATATGAAAGTGTATAGGTTGCACATTGTCATTGTTCCCATTTATTTACATTCTTTGTGTATAAATACGAGTTAAAAAATTAGAAGAACCAAACAGCATTAGTTCCATATCTACTGACTTACAGGGGGCCATGATCAAATGTCAAGTGAAAAAAGGGGCAAGGAGCAATGTGGGTAGACTGTGTTGAAGGTTCTGTAACAGCAAACATGCAAATAGATCTACATGGATACGTACAACTGTAACATGTGTCCCAGAAAAGAGAAATGTAAGGAAGGACACACATGTGTCTTTGAACACTGGACACCTTGGGAGAGCAGGAGCATCATACATATGTAGGGATGGCTTGTATTATAACTTCTTTACAAATTTGTACTGTTACGTATGTCATAATAAGATTATAAGATATTTGCAAGTCGTAAAATATGACATATATGTTTTTAAAACTATTTTTTTTATGTTGTTGTTGTTGTTAGGTGCCATCAAGTTGGTTCCGACTCATAATGACCTTATGTACAACAGTAGGAAATACTACCCCATCCTGCACCATCCTCACACCTGTTGCTGTTTGATCCCATTGTTGCAGCCACTGTGTTAATCCATCTTGTTGAGGGTCTTCCTCTTTTTCTTGTAGGAAAAAAAACAATCTTTAATGTCAGATCAGAGATTTTAATCCCTGGATAGAGAACACAAACACAGACTGTACAAAAGTCAGACTCTGCAGATTTCATGTTTGGTATATGGAGCCAGTGACCTCTTCTGATCTCTATCCCTAGAAAGGACCAAAAAGAATTCTGCGAGGCTCAATACAGTAACTCTTAATGCATGTACACGTGTATACGCAAAGATGAGGGCTGAACACCATGTGCAATTGAGTAGGTAACGCAAGGCACAAAGAAGAGTCTCCTTGTCAGGTATGCTATTACCATCTTCCTCCCCTCATTGCTCTACTGGAAAACCCACCCTTGAGCACTCCAGGCCTTTTATCAGGACTCAGTGGCAATGGGTTTGGCTTTGGTTTAAACTTAGAGGAAGTTAACTGGGAAATTGCTGCTTTTAGGATAATGAAGACTATGGCCATAAGTCTTTAGACAGGTGGACCTCTTCAGACACCTCTGCCCACCTTGTAAACATCAGGCCCCTGGCAGTTCTGTACCTCTGAGAACCGTAGGCTTTCCTTTTTCATCCTCTGGTACTGGCAGAATTAATCCTGTCTCAAAGCTCTCGCTTCTGTCTGCCTCTGACCCCGTCCCTCGCAGGAGCCATTACTGTCACTGAGAAATATACACAGGGCAGCCTGTGGATGGAGATGCCTGTCCTGGAGGCCCTGCCCTCCCTTCCTTGCTCCTGAAGGCTTCCCTGTGCCATTTGGGGTCTTATCTCCCAGGAGGGTCAACATGCCCCTGGCACCTGCAGGGCTTCCCAGGGCGTGGGACATGATGATGTGTCTAAGACTTGGGCTTTTTTGTTCATTATACAGTCTGGGCCTGAATCTGCCCCTTGCTGGCCTCACCTCTAACCATCTGTGTTCTCCCAGGGTTAAGAGGCCTCGTCTGCCTTTGTTCCTATACTTCCAGCCCAGTCTTTTTCTTCCGGTTCTCTGACCTCAGGATTGGCCAAATTATACCACAGAAAAAAAGAAAGAACAAGCTAGTGTCATTGATATGTGCAAAATCAAACAGAAAAATCTTTTTTAAAAGAAAAAAAAAAGTTCCCTTACATCCTAGGAACTCATCCTTTGCATGAGTTATGCAGACACTACTAGATCAACTGTTACGCAGAAAAGGGTGACACCCAGGAGAGTTTTTCTAAACCATCTCCCAGTCCAGTCCAAAGAGGCCCAGTACCCAGTGCCGCCAAGTCGATTCCGACTCATAGTGACCCTATAGGACAGAGTAGAACTGCCCCATAGAGTTTCCAATGAGTACCTGGTGGATTCGAACTGCCGACGCTTTGGTTAGCAGCCCTGGCACTTAACCAATACACCATGAGGGTTTCCTCCAAAGAGGCAACACTAAATCACAGCAATAAACCCAAATCCCCCCAGCGAGGGCAGTAGACTTGAATGCGGTGAGCTCTTTATTTCACCACCTCCTCCTCTTTGCCCAACCAGGACCTCTTCCTTTCTATGCTTGGAGGATGATGAGAAGTGACCCAGAGTCCTTGGTTAGGGCCTTATGCCCACTGCTCACCTACAGGCAGGTCTCCCCACAGCCTACTCTCTCTCTGGTTCCTTCTATGCAAAAAACTCAGTGACACCCCGTTCACCAGCACACTTCCCTTGGAGCTGTCTTTCCAGGGTCCCCCTCAGCCTCCCAAGTCCCACTGAAATCCCATTTCTCCTCCCCCTCCTTATGCTGTGCTCATTCTCAGGGTTCTGAGACCTCACCATCCAGATCAGGCCTGTCCTCTCCTCTCCTAGGCTAGGGGAACCTCTGAGCAGACCTGGTGTCTGCAGTCAGGTGTCCTGGGGCTCCTTCCATCCAGGTTCCCCTAGGATTGCAGCTCTCCATGCACTTGGAGTAGTTGGGTTGGGGCACAGGCTGGGAGGAGAGGTTCTTACAGGGCAGGTGGGTTAAAGGAGCCTGAACAGAGGCCTTAACAGAACAAAAACCTACTGTCTTGTTGATTTCAATGCATGGTGAACCCAGGTGTTTCAGAGTAGAACTGCACTGCACAGAGTTTTCAACGACTGTGATAGTACAGAAGTAGATTGCCAGGCCTTTCTTCCGTGGGCCACATATCTTTTGGGTAGCAGCTGATGAGACAACCCACATTTCCCGGCACAAATGCCCTGCTCCTCCCAGTCCCAAGTTGCTAGCAGGTCTTCAGGCTCTTCCTCTTCTGCTGTGTCCCCACCCTCTGTAGCCTGGCCTCCTCCCTCTGCAACCTCACCAGCTGGTGCCTCAACCTCCTCAGCTGCTCTCTCTGCTTCTCCAGCTGCCCCTCCAACTCCTGCAGATGGCACTCCTCTCCCACACCTTCCTCTTCTTGGAGGCCATCAAGTGGCCTTGGCCAGCTGGTGGCCGCCTCTGGGCTCGCGTGGGGGTGAGGGTGGCAGTTCCTTTTCCAGCAGCTCTTCACACAGGACCTGGCAGCTGAAGTCCTGGCGTAGTCCATGCTCCACGTGAGCCACCAGGGCCTCCTGGGACTTGAACACAAGGCAGCAGGCCAAGCAGTGGAAGCTGCGCTCATGGGTCACTAGCCACTCCGGGGTGGCTGCGTGGGGGCTTTCCCCATGCTCCTCTCCTTAGATGCTGGGCTCGGTGGTGCGGGCCTGGGGCCCCTCCTTCCAAGGCCCCAGGGTGCTCACCAGGGACTCAGTGTTGGCCAGACTGGGGGCACAGCGACGGTGCTCTACTCAGAGAGCTCGGCCTCAAAGACTTGGGGCATCTGTCCCACGGGGGCAAAGGAGGTTTTGGTCTGCCAGGCCACAGCCACCCACTTGACCGTGCGCACCTGGGTGAAATATGCACACCTTACCCATCGCTTCTCTGGGGTAGCCCCTTAGCTGGATGAATGAGATGTCTGCTCAGCGGAAGCTGAGGGAAAAGGCCTCTCTGATGGTAGTGGAGTCTTCCTGGCCCTAGAGCTTGGGTTTTTTGCTTGAGATGTTGTGGATTCTTGGGCATTTTCCTTTTGGATAGAGACCTCTGAGAATAGTTAATTTATATGAGCTCTCATGGCCCTGATCTTCATATAGGAGCCCAAGGCTCTGGTCTCAGGAATCCCTGGAGGCCTCTCCATCACCAGCATCCTCCACCTCTGCAGACCTCGTCCCTTCTCTCTTTCCACAGAAGCTACCATATTTTTGGGGGCATTGCTGTGAGCAATAAAATCTCTGCAAAATGGTACCAATGATAATAGCCATTTCCAAGCAGTGGATTCTGACTCATGGCTATACCATGTGTTACAGAGTAAAGCTGCACTCCATAGAGTATTCTTGGCTGTAATCATTATGACAGCAGAAGCAAGGCCTCTCTTTCAGGACGCACCTGTGTGAGTTGGAACCACTAACCCTTCGTTTATCTGTAGAGCACAAACGGTTTGTGCCACCAAAGGTCCCCTTCTAGTGATAGTAGTGCCTTGTAACAAAAGTTCACGCCCTTTGAAAATAGTATTGTGGGGTTTCATATTTGTAAACAAAGAATCTTCAAGTTAATTTTTTCGTGGCATTGATATGTTGAATGCCAAGTGAATTCCCTCCTTTGGAACATGTAAATGTCCTCATTTCCCTGAACCTTTTTAACAGTCTGAAACTTCTCCTAAAGATTTCTTCTACACCGGTGATTTTCTTACCATATTTAACAAGTAAACATTCAAACAGGAGAAATGCTCATCTCTTTTAACTCTCTTTGAAGGGAGGACTTTTATAGAGGCGCCGTACCTAAAGAGAAAGAAAAATTTGTATACTTTGTTAAAAACCTTACAGGTATACCTCTTCCTTGTACCCTTCCTAAACAAGCAACAGAGGGTTAAACTCATCTTTCTGTAAACAGAAGTCCCCTCTACAGGTCCATCTTAGATGAACTCTTTCAAGGTCCTCAGGCAGAAAACAGATGACTGTATGTATCTGAGAGTCTTGATTCCACAGACGTCAGTGGTCAAATAAAACTACCTCACCTGGGTGTGTCTGGGTGGGTTGTCCATGTCAGCCTAAAGGTCTGTAGGTTTTTCTGTATCTGAGGGAAGGACTGGAGAGCTCAGAGAGAAGAAGGAGATGGAGGTAGGTTGTGTGAGTTGGATGGACAGAAAACTCCAAGGTGAGATACAGGATAGAGAGGAGGGACCTCCCAGGAGTATGTTAGAGAGATACAGAGACCAAGGAGGGAGCAGAAAGCAGGGCTCAGCCACTGTGGGGCAATACAGGAGAAAAGCAGAGAAGAAAAAGGGGTGGGTGGTGGAAGAGGTTATAGTATCAGGGTGTGCCACCAGGATTTACAGCATAAGCTCAGGTTCAGTGTGGTAAAATTTTAAAACTTCAAGTCTAAATAGAACTTTAGAACTTGGAGGAAAAGGGCAAGTCCCTGGAGCTCAGGCAGCAAGTCATGCCCAGACCTTCTGCTGCCTGAGTCCAGGCTGGGAACTGTTGGGGCTCACAGTGACCGGCAACTCTGGGTCAGCGTGGGGTACTGTGTTCTCTCACACCACCCACTCCCAAAACTCCTCAAATACCTTTATTTCTTTTAGTTCATCACATGACTTATCAATTCGATCTCATTAGAACATATTAAAAATAAGTACAAGTCTCCATAACTACCCTTCTTCCTGGTCCTTCACCCACTGCCCTAGGTGACCACTTGCCTCCTTCAATCCCAGAGATAGAAGCATATGCCTAAAATATTGAGTGTCTTCTCCTCCCTACTCTGAAAAACCCTCAGGTTACAGTAGAATTTTATGATTAACGCATTTATTCCTTCACATTACCTACTTTGCTTAATCGTCTACTAAATGGCAGGAAGTACTTTCCCAACAAAAACCTTAGTGAGCCCGGTCATCCCACATCAAAGGCTTCATCTTCTCTCCTTGTGGCCTTCTTTTTCAGGGAAATACAACCCCTCACTGCCAGCTCTAATTGATTGGGAAGAATTTTCCTCCCACCTCAATTCTTAGAGAAAGCCCTCTTCGTTGCATTCCGCTGCTCCATCCCTGGGTGAAGATGAGCCAAAAAGGGTGGTTTTCTGAAGGAGGTTTCTCCCTCCTCCCAGTTAGAGAAGATATCCCAAACTCTCACTAGCTGGACGACTCTGACTTAGGAAACACTCTCTGGCAACTGGTAGCTTAAGTCGCTCTCCCACAGAAGACCTCAGATCAACAACCTCTCCAAAGAGCCGTTGGGATCTGAGTGAACACCATGGCTTCCCGTAACTCTTGTGTGACATCATTGTTGACATATCTCAGTTCCAAGGGCCCATTGTGAATCCATACACGGCAACAAGAAAAATGTGGCAACTCTTCTGGCAGGGGTTAGGAAGTTATTTTAAGGGAAATAATATAGAAAGAATGAATTGAACCTTTCCCCTGCCCTTAAACAGGTTAATATCCACTGGGGTGACTTGAGAGTCCAGGGAATGATAACAGTATAAGGGCTGTTGTTCCCCAAGCCACTCCTCTGACACTGTTTGAACCACTTTGCTCCAGTCCTAGAAACACATGTGCACTCTGAAGCCCTCTCAGGCCTCCTTTGCAGCTGAGGCTTCACATAGGCTGTTCCCTTCGGATGGAAGATGTTCTCTCCCCTCCCTTCTTCTCCGTGGTGAACCATGATGGTGAAGACAGCAGGCCCCAGCCAAACTCCTGGGCTTGAGTCCCAGTGTCTCCATATACCTGCCATATGACCTTGGATGAGGCATTTAACCTCTCTATGCCTCACTTCCATCACCTGTCAGATTAAGAGAACTCTTTTTTTTTTTTTTATCCTTCTCATAGGGTTGTTGAGAAGATGCCACCTTTAACAACAGTGACTGCTACAGACTAAGATTGTGTGAATGCTCACTGTTAGAGGAGCCATGGTGGTGCAATTGTTAAGTGTTGGCTACTAAGGAAAAAGGTGTCAGTTCAAACCCACTTAGTGGCTTTTGGGGAGAAAGAGCTGGCTATCTGCTCTCGTAAAGATTACAGCCTTGGAAACCTCATGGGGCTGTTCTACTCTGTCACGTGGGGTCAGTAGGAGTTGGAATCGAGTTGATAGAACATAGCAACAACAACAACATTGTTATACTTCATGTCACAGCTTGCTGAGTCTGCCTAAACTACTTGATATTCCTGCTCTAAGTATATCAGATCACTCTATAATCCCTACATGATAACACTCCCCCTCCCCACCCCACTCAACTGTTCACGTGAAATCCTCATTTAAAAATCTATCTCCTTTAGAAGGATTATAAGCAACTTAGGGGCAAACACAAGGTCTGCCTTATACGTGTAGTCCTAGAAAGTAGGATAGTACCTGACACATAGTAGATACTTGACATATATTAGTTGGATCAATGAATGATGAATAATGAGTCCCCCAAAAGACCCATCCTTTGTAGAAAATCAGCGCAGAATAGAACTCTTCGATGTGGTGCCTAAAAGCACCATCACTCATGGGTAGGCTGTTGACCCAAATTCATTGATCTTCCTGGCTCTGAGCCCCAGAATATGGTACACTTACCCCCTTCCCATGCTTTCTCTTGGGCCTTCTGGAAAAGGGTTAGCATTATGGCCTCACAGAAAAGTAATGAGTATAAGGACCTCCATGGTCAACCCACATGGGAGGCCTAGCAGAGCCCTCAGGAAAAAGCCCACTGTTCTCTGCTTTGCTGCACATTTGATTTTGTTCTAGAGCGCTGTTTAGAAAAGCAACCAGTAAAATTGTTGAAACCATTTGAGAAGGGGTTTTAGAAAGTTTTGTTGGTGAACAGAAGGGAATCTGATAACTTGGAGGAAAACGGAAGGTCTCAGATGAGGAGGAGAGGAGGATTGTTTTGTGTGACTGCAAAGGGTAGAACCGGGACAAGCATCTCTAAACACAAAAGGACAAAAGAAGAACTTTCTTGCTCAGAAATGCAGCAAAAATGCCCCAATAGCTTCACCCTGTCTCCTCAGAATTTTTACGTTCATGATACCCATGCACTTGCACTGTGGCCTCAGGAGAATACTTGGGGTTTCCTGAATATATTGGGCCATTTCCTACTTTTTAACCAGCTACTGATATTTCCACATTTGGCTCAGCATCACTTCCTGGTAAACCCTTCTCTGACCCTACTGCTGGTATAACTCGTCACTCCCTGCTGTGTACTCCATTGTGTTTTAGAAACAATTTGCCATAGCTCAGAACACACTTGATTGTATTTGCTTCTTGTGATTGATGGTAAAAGTGGCCACTCATTCTTGCTATCTCTGTACCTGTGCCCTTTTAATGTTTCAAGCATCACTTCTTGGTTGAAGCCTTTCTTGACACTATTCCTGGTAGCACATCCTACTCCCTGTTGCTGTTGTCTTTAGGTGCCATTGAGTCAATTCCGACTCATAGTGACCCTATGTACAACAGAACTATGTCCCACTCCGGGAGATTCTTGTACTCAAGAAATTCCTTACCATAGTTCAGAAAACACTCAAGTGCTTTTATTTATTGTACCTGAATACAGTATGGCCATATATTTTTCCTGTTTGTTTTCCATGCCTTTGGAAAATGACCTGGAAGCTGCTTTCATCAAAAGCAGAAGTCTGTTAACCTCTTGAATTGCGACTGAACTTATGACAGCTTTGGCCATTGGCCAATACCAAACCTGATAGAAGTAGAGAACTGAAAGGACTTGGGCTTTGGGGCTTGCTCTATAGCTGCTCTTCAAACCCTGGAAACTCATGGGTTTGAGCCAAGGCCAGTGTGCTGCATGATTTATGTCTTTCATCAAATTTGGATAGTGTCCGGCTGTTATTTTTGCTTCTGCACCTTTCTCTCTATCCTCTACTTTTGGGATGACCATGATGTGTTGCCGGGAGAAAAATATGGCAGTCTGCTCCCATAAAGATTTACAGCCTTGGAAACCCTATGAGGCTGGTTCTACTTTGTCCTACAAGGTTGCTATGAGTTGGGATCGACTCAACAGCAATGGGTTTGGTTTTGGTGTGATATGTTTACTGGCGTGTTTGATGTCCCACGGGAAATGCAGGTTCTGTTTGTTTTTCTTATTCTTTTTTCCCCCTTCAGACTGGATAATTCCAAATACCTTGTCTTCAAATTTGCTGACTCTGTGTTCTGCCTGTTCAAATCTGTCATTGAGCCACTCTAGTGAATTTTTATTTCAGCTGTTGTGTTTTCAGCTTCATAATTTCCATTTGGTTCATTTTTATAGTTTCAATTCCTTTATTATAGAAACTATGTCATCATGAGTGAGACTATATCATAGAAACTATAAAAATGAACCAAATGGAAATCATGAAGATGAAAAGCACAACAGCTGAAAAAAAAAAAGTTTCTGTATCTTTATTAGAGCTCTGCTGGTGCAGTGGTTAAGAGTTTGGCAGCTAGAATCCACCAGCTTCTCCTTGGACACCATATGGGGCAGTTCTCCTCTGTCCTATAGGGTCACAATGAGTCAGGTTCAACTGAATAGCAACCGGTTTGATTTATACCACTGTGGACATTTTCTATTTGTTCATACATTGTTCTTGTGATTTACCTCTTTATTCATGGCTTTCTTTATTTCATTGAGCATATTTAAGATATTTGATTTAATGTCTTTGACTACTACTTCCAATGTCTAGGCTCCCTCAGAGATTGTTTCTGTCAGATATTTTTCTTTACTTTATATGAGCCATATTTTTCTGGTTTTTTGTATGCTCTGGAATTTTTTGTTGAGAAATGGAAATTTTGACTATTAAAATGTGGCAGTTCTGGAAATTATATTCTCTCCCTCATCATGGTTACTGCTGTTGTTTTTTGAGGGCTTCAGCCATCCATTTGCAAAGTGGATTTTTAAATTATGTATGTAATGTCTTTATTTCACCTGTGAGTGGTCAGTCAAGCATCTGTTCCATTATCTCTGTGGTCAGTTTGTGACCTTACAGATATTTCCTTAAATATGGAGATTTTTTTAAAGGTGTGTATATCTCTTTAGAAACCCTGTTAGCACCGTGGTTAAGAGCTCGGCTGCTAATCAAAAGGTTGGCAGTTCAAATCCAACAGCTGCTCCTTGGGAATCCTATGAGGCAGTTTTATTCTGTCCTATAGGGTTGCTGTTGGTTGGAAATGACTCTATGGCAACAAGTTTTTTTTTGTTTGTTTGTATCTCTTTCAGCCACTGGATCCTGAAGGGGCTAAAACAGGGCAAAAATATCCTCAGTGTTCCCTCAAGTAACCCCCTGACCCACCAAAATGTACAACTCCAAATATTTGGAGGACAAGGTTCTTATAGTCCATGCTGGCATCAGTTAGCCACTCTAAGAATAAAAGCCACTGCCCGTATGTCTGTGGTCATGCTGAGGAATGGGTGCTGGTAGCTCGTTCCCCCATGTTGCTCTCTTACTAAAGCTCAGCAGCCACTCTCTTCATCAAGTAGTTCTCTGGTTGCCCTAAGTATCTGATTAGGTTGCAGAGCACTGCAATAGATGATTCTGACTTTTTTTTTCAAGCTTAGTGCTGTTTTGCTGGAGAGACCAATACTTGGTGCTTTCTACTCTGCCATTTTCCATTACATTAAGTTTTTTCAACTATATTGTTTTTCGCATCACATTCACTGTCACTTCAAAAGTAGGATGAGGTGTCATTATTTGCTGAGCCTTTTTGGGTATTTACACTACAAATCAGGTCTCATGCCCTACTGACAGCTCAGGAATCAATGTTCTTGGTTGCCTCTCCCAGTCTGATACTTGCATATTAATTCCTTTAAAAATGATTTTTCTATGGCTATTTTTTATTTTAGTGGACTTTAAGGAATTAAAGGAGGTAAGTATGCGTATTCAATCTTCTGTCTTAAAGTGGAATCATTGACCTTGCCCATTTATTAATTGGGGATTTTATAGTAACCCCTATTGATGTATTGCTTCTGTTTATTTAAGTTTGCCTTTATGAGTGATACATTTTTATTTTGCTTTAGGTGAAAGTTTACAGCACAAATTATTTTCTCATTCAAAAATTTATACACAAATTGTTTTGTTGCCGTTGGTTGCAATCCCCACTATCTATTAGCATGCTCCCACTTTCCCTTTACACCTCAGGTTTCCTGTGTCCATTCCTCCAGTTGTCCTGAACAGATGATGCCCATTTGGTGTCATACACTTCATTGAATTAAGAAGCATGTTCTTCACGTGTGTTATTGTTTGTTTTATAAGCCTGTCTAATCTTTGGCTGAAAGGTAGACTTTGGGAGTGTCTTCAGTTCTGGGTTAGCAGGTGTCTGTGAGCCATAATCTCTAATCTCTGGCTGAAGGGCACACCTCAGGAGTGACTTCATTACTGAGCTAAAAGGATGCCTGGGGACCATACTCTTGCAGTTTCTCCAGTCTCTGTCAGGCCAGTAAGTCTGGTCTTTTTTTGTGAGTTAGAATTTTTTCCTACATTTTTCTCCAGCTCTGTCTGGGGCCCTCTATTGTGATCCTTGTCAGAGCAGTCAGTGGTGGTAGCCTGGCACCATCTAGTTGTGCTGGACTCAGTCTGGTGGAGGCCATGGTAGTTGTGATCCATTAGTCCCTTGGACTAATCTTCCCCTCGTGTCTTTGGTTTTCTTCATTCCCCCTTGCTCCTGAGGGGTGAGACCAGTGGAGTATCTTAGATGGCTGTTCACAGGCTTTTAAGACCCCAGATGATACTCGCCAAAGTAGAATGTAGAATATTTTCTTTATAAACTATGTTATGCCAGTTGAGCTGGATGTTCCCTGAGACCATGGTCCCCAGGTCCCTCAGCCCAGTAATTTGGTCCCTCAGCCCAGTAATTTGGTCCCTCAGGGAGTTTGGATGTGTTTATGGAGCTACCATGACCCTGAGTTATACAGTTCTGCTGGTTTCCCCAGTATTGTGTACTCTTTTATCCTTTGCCAAAGTTACTACTTCTCTATTTGGTTATATTTTCTTACACCTAACTTATCACCTTTCTATTTTATGACTTTGAGTATTTTAGAATGCACTTCCTCCTTATCAGTTAAAAAATTAAGCAAAAATGCCATAGTTTCTTAAAATTTTTTTATTTTTTGTATTTTAAATTTAAATATGTGATCTAACTGGAAATAAGCAGGTGTAAGCAGCAAGTCAATGGATCAAAATGTTTATTTTTAGAGGTTATTGTTTAGGTAGTTACCAAATTGCCCAGAAAACTACTTCTTGAATAAACCGTCTCTTTCCTCTGCTCCCCACCATCAAACAAATTGAAAAGCATTTTCAGAAAAAGGAAGCCCACCATTCTCACCATTTCATTTTAAATATATTGCTTTGGTGCAAAATATACCCTTTCTCTTTTTTTTTTTTTATTTATCCATCTGTGATCTTTTCTCTATTAAACTCACAAAAATTTTGAGGTGTGCGGGATTTTTGCAAAACTAACAAGCAAGGGTGATTTCATAACTGGGTCTATGTGTTCCAGCCTCAAAGCAGGAGAGGTGTAAATAGAAACCACAAGGATGTCTTAAGCCATGAGAACATGATTCTCTGGGATTTGCTATTTTGTTCTACAAAGGGCTCTAGATTTTTTCCATATGAAGATGAATCTGTATATCAACTTTACTATCCACAGGGAATAACACCCTAAGCCATAGGCATTTATAAGGAATATATTCATGCCTTGGAGGATATTTACAAGTATATGTATTTTGGTGAACATATATTTTCATTTTTGATGGGTATTTGTCTAGAAGTAAATTTGCTGAATTATAAATTATAGATAGGTTCAAATAATTGTTTAAAATGGTTATACCAGTTTACACTCTCCCTTGCAGTAGATTAGAGTTCCAGTTCCTCCATTCTACTCAAAATTTGGTATTCAGTATCTTTTTTATTTTACCCATCCTGGTTGGTATGGGGTAGTATAATATTGTTGCTTTATATTTGCATTTGCATGATGACCAAAGATGTCTAGCCCCTTTTCTTGTGTTTATTGCTCACTAGGCAGGCCAAAGTGGGAGGTGAGAGTGAGGGCTGGGGTAAAAAAAGGAGTCAGAAATAATGTGCCATTTTTCCTTGTAGATCATATACTTCTGTCTGCTTTCCTAACTGGTAGCAGCTAAGCCCTGTATTAGAAATACTCCCACCACCATTCTGCTTGACTCTTTTAATGATGTTCTATTTTCTTTTTCCATACATATCTCCTGAGCCCTGGTGGTGCAAAGGTTAAGAGCTCCCTGCGAACTGAAAGGTTGGCAGTTCAAACCTACAAGGCACCTCCATGGGAGAAAGACCTGGCAATCTGCTTCCATAAAGATTACAGCCTAGAAAAACCTATGGAGCAGTTCTGTTCGGTCATATCAGGTCACTATGAGTCAAAAATGACTGGATGGCACCTAACAACAACAACTTCCTCAGTTTCTGACTAAATAATAGTAGTCAATTGATGAGATTTCCCCTTTAAGTATACTTTTCTCTAGTTTCTCGTTTGTTTCAATAAACACTCATTACTGTTAAGTCAGAGAAAATAAAACTTTTGCAATGTTAAAAGTGAATAATAATACCTATCTCACACACTGTATCAATCTAAGGGTTAAATGAGGAATGACATGTGAACATAGCAGAGGGCCAAGCCTCCTACGTCACTCAGGGAATGTGTTCTTCTCTCCTCTGGCTCTCTCTCTTTTCCTTATTGCTCTACTAAGAACTTGAGGGCTACATATGGCTACAGGGTTCATGACTTCGCAATTCTGTTTTCCATACCAGTGCACCGTAATCTTGGGCTCATGGGCAGCCTCTCCACAGATGTAGTGCTTCCATTTCTATTCACTTATTTATTAAGTCAAGGTTCCACCTCCAGCCATTTCAACTCCTCCTGGGTCCAGACTTATACTCAAATGTCAGCATAAATCTCTGTATCGACCTCTTCATGTATAAAATGTGCATTATAATGATACATTCCTCATACAGCTATCATGCAGAACAAATATCGTAAGAAAGGAGAAGCCCTCACAAGGGTCCTGGCACCACCAGTGCATGTACTCAATACGTGTTAGCTGTTAGTATCATTACCTGACATCTCCAGGTGGACGTCTAACAGTTATCACATGTTATCAAGGCCATGAAATAATTCTTGGTCCCAAGCCCTATTCTACTTTTATTAATGCATTTCTCCAGACTTCCATAATGGTAGTATGTGTTTTCTTCCACACAATGGATATGTTTAGGAAAGTTTGGCCGGGTCTTACCTAATGAATTGCTCAGACATTTGAATGGGCAAACTTTGCTACGAGCTTTAGCCAACTAATGTAGCAAACAATTAGAATCATCCTCAGCTGCTCCTGCTAGGACTCTCAATCCAGAATATCTGGTAAGACTATTGTTATGGACTGAATTGTGTCCCACAAAAATGTGTGTTGAAATTCTAACTCCCGCAATTGTAAATATGACCCAGCTTGAAAATAGGGGGCTCCCTTTGTTATGTTAATGAGGCCATAACAGTGTACGGTGGGTCCTAAACCTATTCACTTCTGAGCTATGAAAATGTGTGGAATAGACACAGAAATACACACGGGGCAGAGGAAGGCAGATGGTGGAGGGTGGAGACAAATGCCTCTACAGTGCAGGAACTCTAAGGATTGCTGGCAGTTTCTAGAAGCTGAAATAGAGGAGGAAGGACCCTCCCCTGGAGCTATGCTCTGAATTCAGACTTCTGGCCTCCTGAACTGTGAGGAAATATATTTCTCTTTTAAAGCCACCCAATAGTCACTTTGTTTTTGTTGTTGTTATTGTAACTCCTACAGGTACCAAGATGATAAATTTAGCCCAAAGTAAAGTAATGTTCTTTCCTCCTTGGTATTCGTTGTTGGTGTTAGCTGCTCTTTACTCAGCCCCTGACTAATGGTGATGCTATGCAAAGCGAGATGGGACTGTTTTGATTCGTAGTGTGTTCACTGGCTGATTTTCAAAAATAGATTGCCACCTCTTTCTTCTTCATTCCTCTTAGTCTGGAAGCTCTGCTGAAACCTGTTCAGCCTCACAGCAACAAGCAAGCTTCCTCTGACAGATGGTGGTAACCGTGCGTGCGGTGCACGGGCCGGGAATTGATTGGGGTCCCCTGCATGGAAGGCAAGGATTCAACCACTGAACCACCCTGCCCCCTTCCTCCTCGGTGCGGCCCACCAGAATCCTGCTCTTTCCCTCTCAGTGTCCTCTGCTCTCACCCGAGAGCCTTGGCAGGGTCAGCTTCGTGCTGATGGATAGAAATTTGATTGATTAATTTTTAATTGTGGTGAAAATACATATTCTTATTTTATATTTATGATTACCTACTGCTTTCCAGTCAATTCCAACTCGTAGTCACCCTGTAGGACAGAGTAGAAGTGCTCCATATGGTTTCCAAGGCTGTACATTTTTACGGAAGCCGACTGCCACATCTTCCTCCTGAAGAGGCTGGTGGGTTGGAACCGCCCATCCTTCACTGAGCAGCCGAACACAGAACTACTGTGCCACGAGGGTTCCTCATATGTATGATTAATTTTTATTAATTACAATACTTTCTATAGTTTTGAATTTTTTTCTATGGAGACTGCTCTGTAATCTACATATGATAAAAGTTATGCCTTTTCTTTCTTTTTTGTTTTGTGTCTTATTGTATGAGTTTGATCTCCATTTTAAATGTTTAATAAAAATAATACAAAGCATTCTTATTTTATTGCTAATTTTAAATGAAATGTCCAACATTTCCAGTTAATACCATATTAATTATAGTTTTCCAGGTCAGGCAACTCCTTTCCTGTTTCATGTTTGCTCAGAGTTCTTATCTCTCACAGTGACTGGATTTTATCAACTGCTTTATCCCATCTCTTCAGGTGACCCTGTCTTTTCTTCTTTCACCTATACATGTGGTGAATTAAATTATTAAATCTTTAATGTTCTCTCAAACCTGCGTGCCTACAATAAACCATCTTGATCATGGCATATTATATGTTTTATTCTGTGCCAGATTTCCTTTGCCAGCACTTCACGTAGGTTTTTGCATCTCAGTTATTTAGTGTGCTTGTCCTGTAACTCTTCTTCTACCATCCTTCTGTAATTGGTTATCCTTATTAAACTAGCCTTAAGATACAGTTGGAGGAGTGTCTCATGGTTTTCTATTCTTTGTTGCCTATGTACAAGTTTAAAATTATCTGTTTCTTGCATGTTTGATGGTAACCTGACTGAAAATTATCTAGGCCCATTATTTTCTTTGTACAGAGATCTTGAACTATTGATCCATGTTGTTTAGTGATTAAAGGCCTCTTCTGGTAGTAATTAGAAAAATTTCTGCTGCCTGTTCTAGGCTACTAGAATTCTATCTTAAATATTATCTTGATTTTCATGGTTTTCAGCCTCATTCAGACCAACTAATCAATGCCAAATTTTCCCCCTTTTCCCAAAGTCAGCCTCTGCAACTATTCCTGGCACCAATCCCCGTATCTAAGTCTTATTTCCAAAGAAAGATATCACAGTATGCTATCCAAGCAGTTTTGTGTGCACAGGCTCCGTGAATCCATAATGTGAGCATATAATCTTCTAATACTTATTTTTCTAATTGTTCTTTTGCTAAAACTTTTTTTCTTTACTTTCTTTTTTCATCCCTTCCCTCCTCCTCCATCTGGTAGTATTAAAGTTGTGGGTTTTATGTTCAAGTCTTCAACTCAGGTGGGATTGACTCTGTGTGCAGTGCAGTGCCCAGTTGCATCTATGCAGCGAGAGAACACACTTCTAGAACCAGAAGGCGGGGAGGGCGCCGGTTGGGCAGTTGGGGGGGGGGCGGGGCTGCGCGGAGAGGGGCGCGAGGGTGGCGCGAGGCCCGGGGCAGCCCCGTCGCAAACCCGTGGGGCTGCTGGACAGAGCCCGGCCTGCTGTGCCTTCTGGGACAGGCCCAGCCAGTCCAGCACCTCAAGGCCCCAGACCCCCGCCAGGCTACAGGTCCCACCAAAACTCGGGGAAGCCTAAGGCCACGGAGGGCAAGGCCCAGGGTCTGGCCCTGAGGACTTTTTCTGCCCCGCTTGATCACAATGCTTATACTGGGAAGGAGGGAAGAAGGCCTATCAGGACATGGGTCCAGAGGAGGACAGGAGGCAGGGCAGTGAGTTGTGGTCACCCATGGAGTCAGGGTCCTCCCATGGGAAGCCCACAGGGTGCCCTTCCAGGAGGAGAAATCAAAGCCACAGAGGCCACACAGCCTGGCCGCAGCCCCAGGCTGGACTCACTGCCTGCCCTGCTGCCCTGGGAAAGGCTCCCCAGGGGCGTCACCCCTAGTACAGGAAACAGCAGAGCCTGCTCTGGCTAAGGAATTTGTTTCCTCCCCTCTCATCACTGGCTGTGAGCAGTCTCTTCTCTGTGCAGACAGAAGAGGAATTATCAAAATGAGCTACATACTCCAGATTTAAGTTAAGGATCATAAGTTAACACAGAGAAATATGATTTTAGCAACAAATGCCTGCTTGGAGTCTGAGATGCATTAAAAAAAAAAAAAGAAGAGGGAAGAAGCGGGGAGAAAGGGAGGGATGGAGGGAAGGAAGGAAAGAAGCGACAGAGGGAGGGAGGGAGGAAGGGAAGGGAGGAAAAGCAAGAGAAAGGAAGGAAGGGGGAGGGTGTGAGGAAGGAAGGGAGGAAGGAAGAAAGGACTACTCAAGACCGCAGAGGGAGTGATAGGAGTCTCCTTCTTTTGCCACCCTCCCATGGTCCCAAGCTTTCTCATCTCCCACCTCTTAAGACTATATCAGCTGCTTTGAGAACTTTAGAATAAAGATCCTCAGGAATATCACTGCTCTCCCCCCTTAGGGTTTGCCCAGTGCTGGGTGAAACTAGGACTGAGAATCTTCCACAGGCTTCCCCCACCTGTGTATTGGGCAGTCAACACACTGAAGTTTGGAGCCACTTAAAGGAAGCTGAGACTTCTGGACAATGACCCCCCGCCCAAAGTTCTGCCCATCTGGGTCTAAGGATCAGTCAGGCCATCGTGTACCCTCAGCAATGTTCCTACTGAAGGACACTTAAGGGCACTGTGGGTTTGCTCCCTCAGCGGAGAGCAAGGAGCTACTGAAAGGACACCATTGAAACCCGCAGAAGCCACAGCCCAGGGTGCTGGGGGAATTTGGGAGGGAGAGATGAGGATGAGTTCAAAAGGCAGGTTGTGAAGGTGGCCAGGGGCCAGTGACCTGAAGCCACAAAGCTGACTTAAAGAGAAAAGCCTCACACCTGCCCCTCCTGGGCCCTTTGCTCCTTCAAAGGAGAAAGTCTTTTTCCGCAGTTATGCAACTGGGCAGTAATAGTCCTTGAGTTATGACATGAACGAGTCTCTAAAACCTCTTGGGGAGAATGATGGTCAAGGAGGTTCTGACAACCCCACCCTGTCCTTCTCTCAGGTCAGAGGACCAGAGCTCCTCCACTGGTCTAGCGATTTGAAACAGGATTTCACTGGAAGGCAAACCTGTCACAGACTGGAAATACTCCTTGGGTTCATCTTCTTATAGCTCATTGTCTGGTGCTATTACACAACTTAGATACGGGACCAGGAGAGGAGTTTGGAGCTTGACCCCTGACATCTTAGCACCAGTTCCTGTTTCTTGAGGAGGGAAGAGGTGAAAGAAGACAGAGTTTACTCTGTTCTTTTTTCTGAGCCGCTGGAAATCCTTACAAAGACCCTCTCAGGTAAAGACTGATGGGAAATGCCTTGGTTTACTATAACTTTGTCTTTGAGGCACTTGTTTATGTCATTTGTATAAAATGCTTTCCTCTCAAGGAGGCATTGTAATTCTTAGCTAGACTGTCTACAGAATGACTATATGTTAACCACTAAGCTTGGTACTTAAGCAAGTGGTTACCCTTCAGAGAAGGCCAGAGGAGAGGTATATAGCCTTCATTCCCTGATGCTGCCATTGCTCCAGATGTATTTGAAATGCCTCCCTGGGGAAGGCCTTCAGAGCTGGCTCATGGGCACATGGGAATTCAGACTCATTTTGTTTGTTTGTTTGCTACCATCTTTCATTTGGTGTCCAAAATGTTATTATCCAGTTTTTCACCAGATGTGGCTACAGACATCTCTCATATTTTCAAAGTAAATTTCATTCTCTAGTACTGATACGCCACCAAGAGTGTATTCCAAAGTGTTTGCACCAAGCTGTAAAGACTTTCCAAAGAGGGCAGTCCTGCGCCATGTTGTGTAGTGACAGCAGGGTTGGCATAGAGTGTTCACCCAGATACTTAGCACTGTGCTGCTTTCTATAATTCCTGAAATTCCGAGTCTGCCACCTGAAGAACTTCCTTTAGTGCTTAAACTAAGTCTGGTGGTTATGAATTCTCTTTAGAGTTCCTTCAGCTGAGAATGTCATTATTTTCCTTTATTCCTGATGGATATTTTCACTGGATATAGAATTCTGAGTTAACGATTCTTTTCTTTCAGCACTGAAAAAATGTTGTTGCAGTCTTTTGACCTCCATGGTTTTGGATGAGAACTGTAGAGTAATTGAAAATTTTCTTCCCCTTTGTGAAATGTGTTGTTTTCTCTCTAACTTCTTCCAAGGCATTTCATTGTCTTTGGTATTCTATAGTTGATTATAACTTATTTGGGCATAAAGTTCTTTGAATTTAATTTGTTGGCATGTCCTGAGCTTCTTAAATTCGTAAGTTTGTCTTTCACCAAAATTGGGAACTGTTCAGCCCAGATTTTTTCAAATACTTTAACACCTACACAGAATACCATCTACATTCTGCTATTGAGCCCATCAAGTGAATTTTTAATTTCTAAAAAAAATTTTTTTTATTAGTGTATTCATACCTAAATTTTTCTCACATCAAAAATTGTCATTTGTAAATACCTTCTTTTTCTTTAGTGATAATATTTACATTGCCATTTGTTTAAAAAAAAAAAAAAAACTCTTCCTGTTACTTCTTAGAGCACGGTTACAATACCTTTTTACAGTTTTTCTGTTATGCCAGTGCTGTGAGTCCTGCTTTAACCTTATGGAAATTGTCATTTTTTTTGTTTGCTTGTTTTAGCAAGAAATAGACCCAGTTATGTTCAGGCTGCAAGTTCTGTCTCATCTCCTGTATGCTGTGGCTCAAATGTCTTTTGAATTTTCAAAGCTTAAGAGGACGAAAATATTTTGAGGACTTATCTATGTGAGTGCCACTCAGTCTGGGACCTAGATGGTGTTCTAACCCATAATACAGTGCTCAAAGGTTTACAATGCTTCTTAGGATCAGATCTATGCATGTGCAACTTACCCATTGCCGTCGAGTCAACTTAGAGGTGACTTTATGTGCGACTTTATGAAATCCCTGTCTTGAGCTGCTTCCTCTCTATATCTGCCTTCTGAGGGGCTACCTTTCCGGTCCACTGGCAAGAATGTTGGGGCTTTAATCTCTTCATTCTGCCACACGGTTAAGTGAGTGGGTCTGTCTATGGGGCGAAATAATGGTATGATAGAGACAGAAAATGTAACAGACATTCCTCTACACTCTTTGGACTTAGAGTATTAGGTGTTTGCCCCCCTGCCTGCCTGCCCATCTCTCTCCTTTACAGACCGTCTACCCCCCACATGAGAGAAAGAAGGATTGTCTTGGACCTATTTCTATCCACAACCTGAGTGTAGTTATGAGATTTGGGCTCATTTAATTTCAGCCTCTGGAATATTCATACTTTATGTTCTGGTTTCCTCCCCCAGCCACCTTCAACCACTTCCTTTGCAGAGTCCTGAGATAGCATCCCATGCATTTGTCCAGATACTTAGTTGTCAGATACCAGCATAGCCACCGGGGAAGTGTTGGTTGTGGTTGCGGGGAGGGACTGTACACTGAAGGAGCTGCAAGACCTGGCTGCCTTGTGTGAGCAGGACCGGGGTGTGCTGAGGGACGAGTGCTGAAGGTGCTGAGTCAAGGGGAGTTTAACGTAAAGTTGGGTCAAGAAGAGTTTGTTGATATGGGGGAACTCTCTCCTAAAAAGGATTTATTGCCATTGTTGGGGTTCTGGAAATGGGTTTAATATGCTACAGGGATTGCGCTTGGAAGCTTGGAAAAGGCAATGGTCCACATTCTATGAAATCAAAATGCCGTTACTGCTGTGTCAGATGTTGAAAAATGGGGGAAAGTCTCTAATACATGGACATCCAGAGTGAGTTTTCTTAAGACCATTTTTGAGAAGTCCTGAAGGACACTCCTCTCATCAGAACAATAAGGAAGGCACGGTGGAGGGGAGCGGCAGCAAAGTGAAACTTAGCGATGTCTGTCCTCTGGAGGCTTAGGTTGTGGGTAGGAGACAGCTGCCTAGTAGCAATGGGAATAATGGGGTCCCAGAGCAGCAGAAGCCAGGTGGAAGCACTTAAGTATCAGAAACAAGGTGTATGTCATTACTGTAATGGTCAACAGGTCAATATATTATCTACTGGGGCATAAAAAATTATCATAAAACATAGTAGATATTAGATAAATGGAAAAATACTCCATTCATGCTAATAAAATTTCAAAGTAGACAAATATACTGTTATTACTTTTATGACCCAACATACTTTTCTAGGTGAATTAATGAGCTAGAAAAGTTAAGGAATGAATTAAATATTAAAACAGATTTTCTTCTTTTTATGATGATAATATAATTGCATACCTAGAAAATGAGGATAAAAATTTTGGTAAACTGACAAGCCAAATATACCAAAATCAATGACTTCTCTCCAATCTAGACACAGTGCCCAAAATTGGAAGTTTCAGCGTGGGAGGAATAAAGACAATTTTCTTTGCTACATGATTGCATCAAATTGTGTCCAAAACCATGAACTACTTAGGAAAACGTTGTTTTGACTGGAACAGAAAAGAACCTATTTGAAGTAGAGGAGGAAATAAAATTAAACCTTAATAATGCAAAAAATATGTTTTATCAAATGGGAAGTCTTGTTTAATCAATGACAGTCCCCCAAAATCAACATACAAATGTATTGCAATTCCCATTAGAATATTTACCTAGTTATTTGTTGAACTGTATACAGTAATCTTAAGATGCAAATAGTATAACAGATACAAAAGAACAGACAACAAAAACATGAAAAAGAAGGAGGCTGCTTCATCAACTAATGGAACAAATATTACATAGCATAGGAACTGAAAGCTAGACCAAGGAAACGAAGTAGCAAATCCACAAAGATTATCATAATAACCGTTAATACAGAGGTGGTATTTCAACTCAGGAAAATTATGGTTTATCTTATAAATGCTGCTGACTCAACTGATCATTCTGGGCAAAAAAAAAAAAAAAAAACTTCTAAGAATGTGATACATCAGCGATGGATTTGGGAAATTATGGGAAATGTCGATGATAAGGATTAACAACTATTTCCATTTTATACAAGGAAGACAAAAATTGAGGACTTGCAAAATGAGCAATGAATTCAAAAGACCGTTCAGAGCAAATACGAATGGCTAATAAGCATAATCAAAGTTGTTCAAAAACACTGGCAGTGAAGTAAATATCAAAGTCCCAGTGAAACTGGCACAATTTAAAAATCTACACCACCTATGGCTGGGGCCGGGGGGTGCTGTGGGGAGAAGGGTGCCTCAGACATGGCTGGAAAGGGGCATTATGACAGCCTTTAGGGGAAAGACACGGACATGGCTCTGTAATTTTGAAACATTCTTTGACCTAGAAATCTCACCCTTTGGAATCTATCCCATGGAAGCAAATCCTCTAGTATACAAAGGACGGTTATTGTTAATAATGGCAAAATCGACTGCCATGGATGGTGGAAAGATAATTTATGGTAGAGCTAAATCAATAAAATTTAGGAGTCATTAGAATGAAAAAGAACTCTGGTAGTTAAATAGGAGAAATCTCTGTGAAGTATTATTGAAGGAGAAAATCAAGGTGCAGAGAAGTCTGTATAAAATGAGCACATTAGGGTAAAGCAATAGCAATTGTTTGAGTATGCTTGAATACCTGTTTGTGTTTATGTGAGTGTGTAAATGAGCAGACGAAGATACATGTATGTCTGTGTGTGCTCGTATAAGCAAGGGTAAGAGAGACTACTTACCACATTGTTAACCTGAAGCACCTTGGATTCACTTCTGGAAAAGGACTGGCGGGGGCGGGGGAGTTAGAACATGCAGGAAGAGCGGACTTAGAAAGCACGGGTGATATGTGTTTCCACTGTAGTAGTGCTATGTATGAGTCTAGATAGTGTATACAGTAATGGTTCTCATCTATTTAAATGCTTTATGTGTAAATATGAGTTCAATAAAAAAAAAATTTTTTTTAGTGCTATGTATGAGTCTAGATAGTGTATACAGTAATTGTTCTCATCTATTTAAACGCTTTATGTGTAAATATGAGTTCAATAAAAAAATTTTTTTTTAGTGCTATGTATGAGTCTAGATAGTGTATACAGTAATTGTTCTCATCTATTTAAATGCTTTATATGTAAATATGAGTTCAATCTTAAAAAAAACCCAAAAAGGCAGTGTTAGTGCCATACCTAATGACCTTCAGGGAATCAGCAATTTACAGAGCACCGTGGGTAGTGTATGACCCAATTTCCATTAAAGCAAACAAACCAGGGAATCTACTTGCGAACCTGTGACTGTGTGTATGTGTCCCAGCTGAGAAACGTAGGGAAAGATACACATGTGTCTGTTAACATTGGATGCCTTGGGGGTGCAGGACCAAATTACATATGAGGGTGGGACCATGACTGTAACTTTTTCCTTATACAAATCTGTACCCTTAGAGGTGTTATACAAAAGACTTTCAGAGCTTTGAAAGTTGATAAACATCATCATAGATACATTATTTTAAAAACATTTTGTTGGATTTTTTTTTTTGAACAGGGGGAAAATATCTTTAACAACAGATACAAAGATTTTAATCACTGGAAGAAGAGCACACCACAGACTGCTCAACAGTCAGACCCAGCAGATTTCTTGCTTGTTCTTAGAGACAATGAGCTCTTCTGGTCTCTACACCCGGAAATGACCAGCAAGAATTTTGTAAGGGTCCATGAAGTTACTCCTCAAATGTTTCTTGCAAGTACATGTCTACAGATAAAGGAAGAAGGCTGGACACCACATGCAGTTCACTAGGTAACTCATAGATGACTAGAAGATTCTCTTTCCCTGATATGCCACTATCACTTCCTTCCACTTGTTGCTCTGCTGGAAAACGTACCCTTTGCATGCTATACCTTTTCCTGGACTGAACATAGAGGAAGTTAACTGGAAAGATGCAGCTTTTAAGGAAAAATATTTCGACCAATAGCTCCAGGGACAGTAGGACCCCCTCAGCCAGCCTATGGCCACTGTGGGAATGCCGGCCCCCTCACTCTCTTGTACCTCTGAGCATCCAGGGCTTTCTGTTTGATCATCAGAGACTGCAGAATTCACCTCGCCTGAAAGCCCTCGCTTCCTCCGCCTCTGACCCTGTCCCTCGCAGGAGAGTCTGTCACTCTGAGAAGTACAAACAGGGCAGCCTGTGGTTGGAAATGCCCCTCCTGGAGGCCCTGCCCTCCCTTCCTTGCCCCTGAGGGCTTCCCTGTGCCACTTGGGGTCTCATCACCGAGGGAAGGACATACCCCTGGCACCTCCAGGGTTTCCCAGCTCCTAGTGCTTGCTGTTGTGGCTGAAACTTGGCCTTTTCTGCTCATTATCGAGTCTGGGTCTTGGGAAGACTCATCTATGAGCCCAAGGATTTGGTCTTAGGGATCCCTGGGGCCTGTCCATCACCACCATCCTCCCATCAATTCTCCCTCTGTCCTGGGACCCCTCACTCCTCTTGGGGGCGCTGCTGTGGGAGACAGAATCCCCTGGGCACAATGACACTAATGATAGTAGTACCTTATAACAAAAATGTTTACTCTGAAAACACTATAACATGTCTTGGGATTTTATATTTGTAAATAGAAGATCATCCAATGTGCTCCCTCCCCCCTTTATTTGCTGAATGTTCAGGGAATTTGCTCCTTTGGAACATGGGAATGACCTCATTTTCTTGAACTTTTATAATATTTTGTGACTTCTCCAAAAGGAGTTTCCTATGAAAGTGATTTTCTTAGTAAATTTAAACACGCAAATGGGAGAAATTTTCACCTCTTTTTTAAAAATTTTTTTTCACCTCTTTTTAAGGGAAGCCTTTCATAGAAGGAATTATACCTAAAAGTTAGAGAATAATTTGTATATTTAGTTAAGACCCTGACAGGTATACCTCCTCCTTGTACCCTTCTTAACCAAGCCACAGTAATAGGTTAAAATTGTTTCCTCTTGAAAACAATTGAACAGAAGCCCCTTACCATGTCCTTATTAGATGAGTGACTTCAGAGTGATGCAGATAACATATGTTTGACTGAAAGCCTTGATGCCACAAACCTGAGAGGCTAAGACACAACCACCTCACCTGTGTGTGTCTAGGAGGGTTGTGTGTGTCAACATAAGGTCTATCTATGTACACTTCTGAACATGAGGGAAGGATTCAAGGCCTCAGGATGAAGAGAGAAAACAGACGGAGCCAGGTTGGGTGTGGGGTGGAAAGTAGCGAAAGCTCTCAGAAGCAAGTTAGCGGCCAGGCAGAGGACCAAGGAGGAAACAGGAAACGGGGCTGGGGAGGTCCAGGGCAGCATGGGCAAGCAGCTGAAAAGATGAAGGAGGACAGACACTGGCTGATGAAAGTGTGCACAATTAGGAACCACAGAAGCTCAGGTTCAGTTTGTTGTTGTCAGTTGCCATGAAGTCGATTCTGACTTGTGGCGACCCCATGTGTTTCACAGTAGAACTGCTCCATTGGGTTTTCTTGACTGTAATCTTAACAGAAGCAGATCGCCAGGACTTTTCTCCCCAGTACTCCTACTTTTAGGTGAGCTGTTGAGCACAAACTGCATCATCTAGGCACTTTTACCTCCTTAACCTATACTTCAAGCTAAGTAGAGTAGGAATTTAAAATGCTATCCTGAAGTGAGGCTTTGCTGTGACTGGGTGTTAAGCCTTGGAAGAGGAGAAGGGGATTCCCTGGATCTAGGGGGATGGGTTCTTCCGCCCAAGCCCAGGCTGGGGACAGCATAGCTCACAGTGGTACAGACACAGTGCTTCCTCACGCCACCCACTTTCATAAGCTCCTGAGAAATTTTACTTCTTTCGTTATTCCTGACATGACATATTAATTCAATCTTATTTGAAAATATGATACAAATGAATAACTGATCTCCCTAAACACCCTTCACCCCCGTCCCAGTTGCCCAGTGGCTTCCTCAACATAGGAGGTTCCCAAGCCTGAACAATTGAGTAGCTAGTCTGTGCCTACTCAGAAAGGCCCTTAGAGTTACAGTAGTGTTCTTTGGTTCACTCGCTCATTCCTTTATTCATATCACTGTTTTGTTGTCTACTAAATGACAGCAAGTACTTTCTCTGGGAGAGCCACTTCATCTCCTCACTCAAAATCCATATCTTGTCTCCAAATCTTGTCTGGTGAAATCAGACTCTTTGCCACACACCTCCTGTCAATCAGGAAGAATTTTTCTCCCACCCCTGCCTCGAGTCTTAGAGGTTTCTCCTTCCCATATTGCCATTTCATCCTGACTGGGTGAAGGTAAACCAAAAAAAAAAAAAAGGTCCCCCAAAGGATGTTCACCCCTCTGTTCCAAGCTCTCACGAGTTGGGAACTCCAACTGAGGAATCACTCTCTGTGAACTGGTAGCTTAAGTTGCTCTCCCACAGGAGACCTCAGATCAACAACCTCTCCAAAGAGCAGTTGGATCTGAGTGAGCACCAAGGCTTCCATAACACTTGTGTGACATCATTGCTGACATTGTTCAGTTTCGAGGGCCCAGTGTGAACCTAAACAAGACAAACATGGCAGCTTTTGGAGGTGTTGGGAGGATTGGGGGAAACTTAATAATAAGTATGTAATAAAAATGAATTGAAAGTTTTCCCTGCCTTCAAAGAGGTTACCATTCTATTGGGAAGAGAAATGTGAGTTCAGGGAATGATAATGGAGTGTGATGGGCTGTGGTTTCTCCCAAACCTCTTATCTCTGAATTTTAGATGGCGGCTTACTAGCTGGGAAGACCCCAGATGCCATTCACCAAAACTGGATGCAGAACATTTTCTTAATAAACTTCCTTATGCCAATTACCTACACGTCCCCCGAATCCATGGTCCCCAGACCACTGCCCCTGCTCTCCTGTCCCTCAAAGTATTTGGTTGTGATCAGGAAACTTCTTAGCTTTTAGTTTAGTCCAGTTGTGCTGACTTCCCCTGTATTGTGTGATGTCCTTCCCTTCACCTAAGATGATATTTGTCTACAGTTACTGTTAAAAAACTGTCTTTGGAATTGGAATTGGGATTGCATTGTATCTGTAGATGGTTTTGGGTAGAACTGACATTTTCACAATGTTAGTGAATTTTCCTCTCCCTCACTCCCCACACTCTTAACCATCAAAGAATGTTTTCTGCTGCGTTTAAACTTTTTCATGAGTTCTTACAATAGTGGTCTCATACAGTATTTGTCGTTTTGCAACAGACTAATTTCACTCAGCATAATGCCTTCCAGATTCCACCCTCAGTCCCCTGTAGGCCCGAATGCTGCCGCCAGGTGGGCAGACGCTGCCTGATGGTCGCCAAGAAGAGGGAGGTGAGGGAGAAGAGTGTGGTCTGCAGGCACCTGGAGGAGCAGCTGGAGAAGCAGAGAGAGGAGCTAAAGAGGCTGAGGGACCAGCTGGAGAGGCTGCAGAGGCAGAAGTTCAGGCTACAGAGGGTGCAGGTGCAGCACCAAGGCCAGAGCGGGAAGCACCAGAAGACCCTCTAGGACCCCCGGACTAGGAGGAGTAGGGCCTTTGGGCTGGAAGTGTGGGCCCTTCAGGAGAGACCTCCATTCAGTTTTGTTTAACCCAGCTCCCCTGGAAGATCCCCACCCTCCCACCCCGAGTACACAGAGAGCTCCAGCCCTAGGAGGATCTGGATGGAGGAAGCCCCAGATAGCTGACCGCAGACACCAGGTCCCCTCAGAGGCTCCACTGGCCCAGAAGAGGAGAGGACAGGCCTCACCTGGATGATGAGGTCTCAGAACTCTGAGGATGAGCATAGCATAAGTAGGGAAAGGGAAATGGGATTTCAGTGGGACTTGGGAGGTTGAGGGGTCCCTGCAAGGACAGCTCTAAGGGAGGTGTGACGGTCATGGGGTATCACTGAGTTCTTTGCAGGAGAAGGAATCAGAGAAGCCGCAGACTGTGCAGAACCTGCCTGCAGGTGAGCAGTGAACATAAAGCCCTAAACCAAGGCCTCTGGGTCCCTTCCCAGCAGCCTGCAGGCAGAGAAAGAAGCAGGGCTTGGGAGGAGGACAGGAGGGCGGGGTGGAGGAAAAGGAGCTCACCCCAGTCATGTCTTCTGTCCTCACAGGATGAATTTGGGTTTACAATTAGGATTAGGGGAGGGGAAGGGGGAGCTGGTGTAGCAAAATCCTCCTGGGTGTTTTCCATTTCTGGATAAGAGTTGATCCAGTGCTTGCAGGATATTTTCTGTATAGCATGTCCTAAAGTAAGGAGTAGAGCTTTGGAACTTTTTCCTCTCCAATAAATCAAGCTATTCTTTCAGGTTTTCCACATGTTAATGAAACTTGCTAATATTTTTTCTTCTTTCTGTGGTCTAACCTGACATGTCCTGAGGTCAAAGAACTGAAGAAAAAGGTTGACTCAGATGAAAGAAGCAGAGGGCAGGCTTGTAAACCCAGAGAGAACAGCAAGAACACAGGTGATCAGAGGTGAGGGTGGGAAGGGGCAGATTCAGGCCCAGACTAAGCAGTGGACAGAAAAGCCCAAATCTCAGCCGTAGCATCAGGTCCCATGTCTGGACATGACAGGGGCGTAGCCATCTCCCTGGAAGATGAGACCTCTACTGTCACAGGGAAGCCTTCGGGAGCACAGGAAGGGAGGGCAGGACCTCCAGAATGAGCACCTCCAACCACAGGCTGTCCTGTGTGGATTTCTCAGAGTGACAGAGACAGCTCCTGCATGGAACAGCGTCAGAGGTAGAGGGCAGTGAAGGCTTTCAGGACAGGTGAATTCAGCAGTCTCCTAAGGATCCAAAAGGAAAATCAGAGATTCTCAGAGGTATCAGAGTGGGAGAGGTTGGCATTCCCAGGTTGGGGAGAGGCTGGTTGGGGAGGTACTGCTTTCTGAAATTTTTTCATCAAACCCTCTTCTCTTCATCAACTATCTTCTCAGTTGACGTCATCTATGCTCAGTCCTGAAAAGGGCCTAGAATGCACAAGGGTGGGTTATTCGGTGTGGCAAGGTGGGGAGGAGGTAGTGGCAGCATATCTGGGAAAGAGAATCTTCTAGAGGCACATGAGTTACCTAGTGAATTGCACATGGTGTCCATTCTCCTTCATTTAGCTGTGGACGTGTGTTTGCAAGAGGTGATTGACTTCCCCAAATTATTTTTGGTCATTTCTAGTTACAGACACCAGAAGAGCACATTGGCTCCAAGAACATGCAAGAAATCCACTGATCGTGATTATTACTGTCTGTGGTATGCTCTCCTTTCAGTGATTAAAACCTTTGTCTGTCATAGAGAATTTTCACCTATTTAAAAATATATGTCTATGTCATTTACTAATTTCCAAAAATTTCCAAAGCTATGAAATTCTTTTTTATTACATATCTAAGAATACAAATTTGTATAATGAAAAAGTTAACATGCAGAGTCCCACCCTCATATTTTGCTCCTGCTCCCCCAAGGTATCCAAAGTTAATAGACACATGTGTACCCTTCCCTAGGTTTCTCTGCTGTGACATGTATACACAGTCACAGGTACACAAGTAGATCTGATGGGGTGTTTGCTTTTATGGAAACTTGGTCATACTCTACCCACATTGCTCTTGCCCCTTCTTTCACCTGACATTCTATCTTGACTCTCTGTAAGTCATTAGATATAGCATTAACTATATTTTTATGTCTTCTAAGTTACACACATAATTTAAATAGATAATAACAGTTTTAGTACACTTTATCTAGACTTAGACATGTTGTTAGGTGCTATCGAGTTGGCTCTGACTCACAGCGACCCTATGCACAACACAACAAAACACTGCCTGGTCCTGGGCAACCCTCATAATGGTTGCTATATTTGAGCCCACTGTTGTAGCCACTGTGTCAGTCAATCTCATAGAGGGTCTTCCTCTTTTTCGCTGGACCTCTGCTTTACCAAGCATGGTGTCCTTCTCCAGGGACTGGTCCCTTCTGATAACATGTCTAAAGCCATCCTTGCTTCTAAGGAACATTCCAGCTTCTTTCAAGACAGATTTGTTTGTCTCATACATAACACTAGTGAAATGGAAACACGTTATCACCCATGCTTTTTCAGTCCACTCTTCCTGCATGTTCTAGGTTTCCACCCCCTGTTCTTTCCCACAAGTGAATCCAAGGTAATTCACTTCGACCATATGGTAAGTAGTCTATCTTATCCTTGCTTAAACAAGCACACGCACACATACATGTACCATCATCTGTTCATTTATACACACACATACATGTAAACAGGTATTCAAATATGTTCAATTGTTATTGTTCTACCCAAATGTGCTCATTTT
Source organism: Loxodonta africana (assembly GCF_030014295.1). Taxonomy (NCBI): domain Eukaryota; kingdom Metazoa; phylum Chordata; class Mammalia; order Proboscidea; family Elephantidae; genus Loxodonta; species Loxodonta africana. The sequence goes on along the minus strand of NW_026975002.1, from coordinate 1,750,124 downwards.
ATATATACTTTTCTGCACCTTGATTTTTTCAGTAAACTTCCATAATACTTCACAGAGATTTCTCCTACTTAACTACTACAACTCTTTTTCATTCTAATGACTTCCTATGTTATTGATGATGTAGCTCTACCATATATTCTCTATCATTTCACCACCAATGGACAGTCAATGTATTGTCAGCATCAATAATAAACATCCTTTGTATAGTACAGGATTCGCTTATGTGGAGTAGACTCCACAGAGTGAGATTTCCAGTTCAAAGAATGTTAAAAGTACAGAGCCATGGCCATGTCTTTCCCCTATAGGCTGTCCTAAAGCACCTTTCCAGCCATGTCTCAGGGTTTCCTTCTCCCCACAGCCCAGCCAGCTATAGATGGTGTTGATTTTTAAATTGTGCCAGTTTCACTGGGACTTTGATATTTTCTTAACTACCAGTGTTTTTGAGCAACTTGGACTATGTTTATTGGGCATGTGGATTTGCTGTGAACGATCTGTTTGAATTCACTGCTCATTTTTCAAGTGCTTAACTTTTATCCTTCTGTGTAAAATATAAACTGTTATTAATCCTGGTCATCTACATTTCACATAATTTTCCAAATCTATGATTTGTGTATCACATTTTTGCAAGCTTTGTCCCCCAGAACAATCAGTTGAGTCAGCACCATTTATTAAATAAATATGATTTTCACACCACCTTTTTTTTTTTTTTATGAATAGTTACTGTGATTTCCTAGTAGGTTTTCTATTTCAGTTGTCTGTCAGTTTGTATGCTATGTAATATTGATTTGTTCTGTTACTTGATGAGGTAGACACCTGTTACTATCCTGTTATTTCAGGTTTTTCTTGTCTATTCTTTGGTAATGCAGCCCTGGTGTTGCAATGGTTAAGTGCTTGACTGCTAATTGAAAGAAAGGCTGCCAGGTCGCACCCACCCAGTGGCTCTGAGGGAGAAAGGCCTGGCGGTCTGCTCCCATAAAGATTACGGCCTATAAAGGCCTACTGGGCAGTCAGACGGGACGGCTGTGAGTCAAACATCTTGTCCAAGGCTCCAGCAACAACATTCTTTGTTATCTATTGTACTACTTGTAGCTTATGATTAATGTATACAATTAAAAAACAACTACCCGAATATTCTAATTGGAAATGCAATCCATTTATGTGTTAGTTTTGGGAACCTCCATTTGATTAACAAGGCTTCCCACTTGGAAATATGGCATATTTTTTTGCACATATTCAGGTTTTGTTTTATTTACGTTAATACATTAGTTTTCTTTATATATGTCCTTCGCTGCTCCGGTCAGAACAATGTTCCCCTAAATATTTTATAGTTTTGGACACAGTTTGCTACAGTCAAGTAATAGGCGAAAGAGAACGACCAGCCTTTCCCACCCTTGCTAATTTTAGTCTCTTATGTCCACATGGGACAGAAACCCTTGATTTTGATGTATTTGTCTTTTATTCGGGTATGCAATTATATCATTATTTTGAAAATCTGTTTTTATACTTATACCAGTTATTTAAATTTTCTAGTTTAACCCTTCACCTTAAAAGTATGTTGAGTCTTACCAAAATCTTTGTCTAGTTCCAAATTTATCAGCATGAATTGAATATTTTTCCATTTATCTCTCATCTGCTAAGTTTGGGGATAATCTATTATGCCCCAATAGGTAACTAATACTCTGACCTGCTGACCGTTGTTGTAATCACACACAACTTGTTTCTGACAGTTAAGTACTTCTGCCTGGCCTCTGTTGGGCTGGGATCCCATTACTTATATTGGTATGAGGTAGCCCAGCTCCCATGAACAATCTCAGCCAATAGAGAATTGTTGTCGTTTGTTGTTGTCGTTTGTTGCTGTCAAGTCATTTCCAACTGATGACAACCCCATGTGTGCAGCGTACAACTGCTTAATAGGGTTTCCAAGGCTGTGACCCTTTAGAAGGAGATCACCAGGCCTGTCTTCTGAGGCACCCCTCGGTGGGTTCAAACTGCCAACCTTTCAGCTGGTAGTTGAGCACTGAACTGTTTGTGGCACCCAGGGACCCCCTAGAGAAGACAGATATCAGTAAGTTCAGTGTTGTTGCTGCTCCCCTCATCTCTGCATTCCTTATTATTTTGATGAAATGGGCGTCCTTCAGGACCGCCAAGAAATGGTCTTATAGAAACTAACTCTGCCACGGCCACATATTGGAGACTTTTGCCTCATCTTCCCACATCTGACACAGCAGGTCTGGCATTTCTATTTCGTAGATAGTGGGCCATTGCCTTTTCCAAGCATCGAAGAACAATGCCACAGCTTACGAGACCCATTTCTAGAGCCCTTGCTATGGCGATAAATCCTTGTTAGGAGAGAGTTCCCCCATATCAACAAACTGTCCTTGACCCAACTTTATATTAAACTCCCCTTGACTCAGCACCTTCAGCACCCATCCTCAGCACACCCCCGTCCTGCTCACACAAGGCAGCCAGATCTTGCAGCTCCTTCAGTGTACAGTCCCTCCCCCCCTTACCACAACCAACACTTCCCCCAGTGGCTATACTGGTATGTGACAACTAAGTATCTGGACAAATGCATGGGCTGCTATCTCAGGACTCTGCAAAGGAAGTGGTTGGCAGTGGTAGGAAACCAGAACATAAAGTATAAACATTCCAGAGGCTGAAATTAAATGAGTCCAAATCATGTAACTGCATACCAGCTGTGCACAGAAACAGCTCCAAGAGAAGCCCTCTCTCATATCAAATGGGATAGAGGGTCCATAAAGGAGAGAGGTGGGCAAGTCGGCAGGTGGGAAGAAACTTAAAACTCTGGAAGAACAGATTCCTTCTCTCTGACCAGAGTATGTAAGGGCCCAAGAGTGTGGAGGAAGCTCCATTAAGTTTTCTCTCTCCCTGTCTGCTGTTGGCATTTAGTCAGTTCTGCCTCAAAGGGTGTGACTTTTCGAAAGCAGATCACCAGGCTAGTCTTCTGAGACGCTTCTTGACAGACTCATGCTGCCAACCTTTGGGCCGGTTGTGGAGTATTTTGGCCCCATAGGCAGAACCAGTCGCTTATGTGCACGACAGAATGAGGAGATTAAAGCCACAGGATTCCTACCAGTGGGCCAAGAAAGCACTCCTTCAGAGCTCAGAGAGCATCAGAGAAATAGAGAGAGGAAGCGGCACAAGAAAGAGATTCTTCAAACTTGCTATGAACTCCTGGTTCACCACCCATCCCCCCAGATGCATATGCCTTGCCCTGACCCTAAGAAGCACTATCAAATCCTTTAAGAGCCTCACTAGGGGTTACAACGCCATCAAGATTCCAGTCTGGGTGGCACTCATGTAGATTAGACCCGAGTATCACCGCAAAGGCTTCAAAAATTGAACGAAGATGTGAGCCACAGAATACAAAAACAGGACAGAACTTGCAGCATGAACATATCTGGGTCAATTGAATGCTAAAAAAAACAAAATTAACATTTTGTTTTTCCATAACATTTAAGCAAGACTTACAGTTTTGAAATCTTAAGACACGTATTTTAAAATGCTATTCTAATCATGCTCCAAGAAATAACAGGGACATTTTTTAAATACGTGGAAAGATAGTGGCTATTTGCAAAGGAAAATTTTACATGCTAAAAATGCAATGCTAGCAATGAAAAATTCATTTGATAGTTTCAAAAGCAGAATGGTGATGACAGAGAAAAAAACTGAGTTGGAAGTAGATCAATAGAAAATATTTATTCTGAAAACAGAGAAAAAATACAGAAAAAGATGAGCAGAGCCTCAAAAACTAGACCAAAACCCTATTTCTTTATTGGAACTCCAGAAGACATGGAGAAAATGTGTGGTGCAGAAAAAAGTATTAGGAGAAATACTAACACTTTCCAAATTTGGTGAAAGACATGAACTTACAGATTCAAGAAGCTCAGCAAACCCCAATGAGTTAAATTTAAGGAATTATATACCGCAATAACATATTATTATGAAAATATTTTAAGCACACTATACGAATTCTTTTACAGTGACATGTAAAAAAGAAAACGGCGTACTGTGCTTATGACAATACCTGGGAGGGGGAAAATGCAGTTGACAAAAAAAGAAAAAATATATATAAAACATGCATTATTTGCATAAAAATATGATATATCATAATCAATGGCAGAATAACAAAGACCAAGAAAATACTCAGGAAGAAGTTAGACAGAAAACAACACATTTCAAATGGGAAAAATAATTCAAATAACTCTATAGTCATTATCAGAAGCCATGGAAGCCAAAAGATTGTGAAACAACATTTTTTCAACACAAAGAGGGAAATATTAATCTATATAGATATATAATTCTATACCCAGTCATACCTTTGGGAGTAAAGCAAAAGTAATGCCATTCTCAGGGGATGGAAAACTGAGAGAATTCATCACCACCAGACTTCTGCTAAATGAAACACTGAGAAAAGTGGTTCAGGTGGTAGACTTGGAATTTCATTCATATTTCAGGAAAGCAGAAAACGTAGGAACTATGTGGGTAAATATACTATGTCAACACTGTAGTCACTGCACAACATGGCGCTGGACATGCCTCTTTGGAAAGGTTTTCCAGTCTCTTGGAAATGCTTGGGAATACACTCTTGGTGGCAAATCATTATTAGAGAAAGGAATTAATTTTGACAATATCTGAGAGCTGGCTGTATTCAAGTCTGGTGAATAAACTGGAAAATAAATTTTTGGACCCAAAATAAGTCGTGGAAACAAAAAAATGAGTCTCAATTCCCATGTGGCCATGAGCCAGCTCTGAAGGCCTTCCCCAGAGAGGCATTTCAAGCACATCGGGAGCAATGTCTTCCTGTTGTTTTTGCTAGGTGCCATCGAGGGGATTTCTGAGTCACCGTGGCCCGGTGTGAAAGGAGAATTGTCCCCATAGGGTTTACTGGTGTGTAATCTTAACGGGAGGAGGTTGCCAGATCTTTATTCCTTAGAGCCTCTGGGTAGGTTCAAACAATTAACATTTCGGTTAGCAGCCGAGCACTTAACTTTTGTACCACCAGGGCTCCTTGGAGCAATATCAGTACCACAGAAGTTGGTATGAACCTTCCCATGGACCTTCTCTGAGAGATAATCCCTTGCTTAAGAACCAACTTTAGTTTTCATATATACTCATTCTGCATCAAGTCTAGGTAAGAATTAGAGTGCATCCTTGAGAGGACAATATTTTATATGTGGTCATCAACAAAATATGCCTCAAGGGCAAAGTTTAAGAATAAACCAAGGGATTTCCCACCAGTCCTTGGGACCTGAGAGGGTCTTCAGGAGGATTTTCTGAGACTCATGGAAAAGGAAGTAGTAGATGCTGCCTTCTTTTTACCACTTCCCTCCCAAACAAACAGGAACCACTGCTAAGATGTCAGGTGTCAAACCCAAACTCCTCTTCGCATCCTCTATGAAACTTGTATAGTAAGACCAGGAACCAGGTGTTCAGCTGTGTGAAGAGAAAAAAAAAATTTTTTTTTTTTTTTAGTATTTCCCATCTTCCAAAGTTTCGAGTTCCAGTGGAATCCTGTTATAAGTCACTAGATCAGCCCAGGACCTGGAAGACTGAAATTCCTGGTGCTCTGACAAGTGGGGGTGGGGGGGGCACTGGGCAGAGCCTCCTTGACATCACTTGCCCCAAGAGGCTCTGGAGGCTGCTTCATGTTAAAAGTCAAAGGCCCTTCCGGCCCAGCAGAGTAAGAGCAGGGAAAGACTTTCTCCATTGAAAGAAGAGATGGGCTCAGGAGCTGCAGGTGTGAGACCATTCAGCTTTTTGGCTTCAGGGCATCCCGGCCCCAGTTCACCTTTACAACTGGGCCTTTATAGCCTCTCCACTTCTCTCTCCCTCCCAGCTTTCTTCCAGCACCATGGGCTGTGGCTTCTGCTAGTTTCAATGTTTCAGTAGCACCTCACCCCACTCAGAGGAGGCAGGTTTGCAGGGTGGGGGGCACAAACCCATAGTGCCGCTTAGGTGTCCTTCAACAGAAACTCTCTGGAGGGGACAAGTTGGCCTGACTGATCCTGAGACCCAGACAGAGGGAAACCCAGGGGGAGGGTCATTGGTTGAGGAAGTGTCAGCACCCTCAGGGTCATGTCCCTGGGGTCATGCCCAATTGCAGGAAAAAGGAATTAGCTCTGCAGCTTGGTGTGTTGACCGTCCAGTATGAAGGCCCCGGAAGCCTCTGGAGAATTCTCAGAATTTAGTCTAATCCAGCACTGGGGAAATCCTTACTGAATGAGAGCAGCCATATTCCTGGGGATCTTTATTCTAAAACTCTCAAAGCAGTTGATACAGTCTTAGGAGGTGGGAGATAAGAAAGCTTGGGGCCACAGAGGGACTGTGGCAAAAGAGGGAGGTTCCTATCACTCCCTCTGGGGTCTTGTTCAGGATTTTTTTTTTTTTTAATGCAACTTGGGCTCCAAACAGGCATTTATCACTGAAGTTGTATTTATGATCCTTAACTCAAATCTGGAGTTTTGAGCTTATTTTGATGATTTCTTCTTTAGTCTATGGAGAAAGGAGTCTACTATAAGCCAGTGGTGAAAGTGCAGGAAATAAAGTCCCTAGTCCTGACCGGGGTCGGCTCTGCTGCACCCCAAACTAGGGGTGACCTCCCTGGGGAGCCCTTCTGAGGGAGAAAGGGGGTGCAGTGTGTGTACCTACAGTGTGGCCTCTGGGGCTTTGCCTTCTCCTCCCAGAAGTGCAACCTCGGGCCTCCACGTGCGGACCCAGAGTTAGAGGGTGACCTCAACTCTCCCACCTTTCCTGGGTCATCCTCTGGACCCAAGTCCCCATATGCCTCCTCTGCTCTCCTATCCCAGCATAAGCGCTGTGATCAGGCTCAGGTGCGTGCACTGGGTCTCGCTCTCTGTGGCCTCAGGCTTCCCCTATTCTGGTGCGACCTGTGAGCCTGGTGGGTGAGTTCAGGGCAGGGCTGGGTGGGCTGGGACTGTCGCAAAAGGCTCCTGAAGCCAGCTTCATCCTGCTGCCCGCGAGCTTGCGGTGGGGCAGCCCTGGGCATCGCGCATCCCCCAGGGCGCCCCTCTCTGTGCAGCCCTGCCCCGCCCCCACCCCCCAACCACCCACCCTCCGCCTCAGGCCTCCTAGTTCTAGAGGCGCCTTTTCTTGATGCCCAGATGCAACTGGGCACCGCACCGCCCCGCAGAGTCAATCCAGCTAATGACCTCAACCTGAAATGCACAACTTTAAAACTGCTAGATAGGTGGGAAATGAAAAAAAAAAAAGTAAATGTGAAACACTTAAAAAGAACAATTACAAAGATGTCACATTATATGGGACTGACTGTATTCTCACATCATAGACTCAAAGGAGGCTTGGTTGTATGTTTCTTTGCAAATAAGTCTTAGATAAGGGAACTGGTACCAGGAGTAGATACGCAGCGTGACTTCCGGAAAATGGAAAATCTGGGATTGATTAATTGGCCTGGATGAGGCTGAAAACAGTGATAACTGCGTAATATTTAATGATGACATCCTAGCAGTCTACAACATGCAGTGAAAATTTTTCTAAGTAAATTGGCACCAGAAATGGCCTTTAATCACTATACAAAATGGGTCAGTAGTTCAAGATCTCCCTAAGAAGAAGGAATCAACTCGATGGCCAAATGGTTTCAGGTTTGGGAGACCACTTTCAGGCAAGTTCCAGCAAACATGCAAAAAACAGATCATCTTAATCTTGTACATAGTCACCAAAGAAGAGAAAAATATGAGATGCTCTCCAACTTGATCCTTAAGGCTACTTTAATATTGATACCGAATTAGAAAAGAAAGGTATAAGTAATTGAGATGCAAAACCCTACATAAAATGCTGGCAAAGAACTCCAGACAAGTGTAAACCATGTAATACGCCACGATCAAGGGGGTTTATTGTCAGCATGCAATCGAGTGAACATTAAACATTTAATAACTTAATTCACCACATGTGTAGGTTAAGGAAGAAAAGACAAGGCTCACATAAAGAGATGGCGAAAAGTAGTGATAAAATCCAATCACACTGAGACATAAGAACTCTGAGCAAACTAGGAACAAAAAAAGGAGTTCCCAAACTTGGAAAACTACAACTAGCATGATAGTTCATGGCGAAATGTGGGACATTCTCTTTAAAATTAATTAGCAATAAAACAAGGATGCTTTCTCTTATTATTTCTATGAAATATTTAACAATGGAGGTCGAAGCTAGAACGAAATGACAAGAAAAAGTATAACTGTTATTATTCATAGATTATACGAATGTCTTCACAGGAAATTTTTAAAAGCCATAGAAAACATTAGAATTAATACTAATCATAAATACAAAGTAAAAAATAGAGTGAATTTCTATGCATCAGCATCAAGCCGGCTCTTTTGTAGCTTAGTGAAAGCAGAGGACACTGATAGGGAAACAGCAGGATCCAGGTGGGCTAGACAAGGAAGGGAGAGCACTATTTTACCCTAGGCTGGATTTATAAGCACAGATATGTGTGTTAGTTACCTAGTGCCGCCATAAGAAAAAAATAACACAACTGAGTGGCTTTAAAGAACAGAAATTTATTTTCTTACAGTTCAGGAGAGGCTCGAAGTCTGAATTCAGGGCATGGCTCATGTCTACTTCAGCTTCTAGCAGCTTCCAGCCACCCTTTGTGTTCCTGGCCTTGTAGATGCATCTGCTCCTGTCTGTGTCTATTCTGCTGTTTTTATAACTCAGAAGGGACTAGGTCTAGGACCCACCCTACACTGGTATGGCCTTATTAACATAATTTTAAAAATCCCCTATTTCTAAATTAGGTCACATTTACAGGTACAGTGGTTAGGATTTCAACATACCTTTTGGGGTTATACAATTCAGTCCATAATAGTGCCCTCACCAGATATTCTGGACTGAGAGTCCAAGCATGAGCTGCTGAGAGTGGTTCTGTTTTTTTTCTATATTAGTTGACTGTAACTTGTATCAATGGTCACCCATATGAACTTTGGAGCAACTTATTATGAAGGACCTGGTCAACCTTTTTAACCATGTCCATTATGTGGAAAAACACACAGACTCCCATCACTGTAGCATTGAGAAATTGATGCGGGTGGAATGGGTTTGGGACCAAGACTTACTTCATGGCCTTGATAACATGGCATAGCTGTCAGACGTCCACGTGGAGATGTCAGGTAATAATACTAACAGCTAACACTTACTGAGCACATGCACTGGTGTCAGGGGCTCTTGTAAAAGCTTCTCCTTAAGAGTTTTGCTCTGCATGATAGTCCTATGAGGAATGTGCCATTATAATGCCCATTTTACAAAAGAGGTCGATACAGAGAGTTAGGCTGACATTTGAATATACGAGTCTGCACCCAGGAGGAATTTGACTAGAGCTACAAAGCTGGCATCTTTAGCTACAGATAGACAGCAGTGGACTCACTGAGTCATCCTAGACAGAGGGTGTCAATAGAGAGAACTAAGCACCGAGCCCTAGGGCACCCTGACGCCTACAAGCTGGCCAGGTGAACCACAGCCAACAAAGCTCTCTGAAGGCCAGTGCGGTTCCTGGAAGGTGGCCTGTCCTTTCTCTAGGCCGAATTTCCCCACTGCCCCTCCCACCCGCACTGGCTTGTCCCCTTCCTAATGGCAGGGACAGTGTGTAACTTTCACCACTGCCCAAGATCCCAAGGTTACAATAACACTGGTATGGAAAGCAGAATGATGGAGTCAGGAAGCCTGGTGGTCACATGCAGCCAGCTGGAAAGAGAAAAGAGCAAATAAACAAGGGGAGAAGACCGTGAGCCAGAGGAGTGGGAGAAATGAAATATTTCCCGAGTGCCAAGTAAGGCTGGGCGACTGCTAGTGGCATGTAGTTCCTCATTTAAGCTTCAGAGGGACACAATGGGTGAGATAGACATTGTTACCACTTTCATCATGCAAACGCTTTATTATCTTTGATTTTAACAGTCACATGTTAACAAACCAGAAAACTGAGAAAAGTATAATAAAAGAATACATCTCATCAATTACAGACTATAGTGTTGCCTCAGAAGCTGCTCATTTTTGTTGCTGCTGTAAATATTGCACACAACCTTTGCCAAGTGAACAAGTTGTACAGGTGTACAAGCTATTGACAGCAATTACATTAATCAGCTGTGCAAACTTACCCTTATCAATGGGATTTTTCCATCACCATAAACTGAAACTCCGTGCTCTGTATGCAATAACACTGCTTTATTTCCTCCCTCCTGCCCCTGTTAACCCCTAATAAACTTTCGTTACTAACCATTTGCCTGTTCTTATAAAAGGCAGGTTTCTGAATCTGAAAGCTCTTGACAAGCCACAAGGGTGAATTCGTATGGTAGCAGAAGTTATTTGCAATACCTATGTCCTACTATGGACTTGGTTCTAGAATATATAAAGAACCGTTTATAAAGCAAAAACAAAAAAAAAGTCCAATAGATGAGGAAATACTTGAAAAGATTTCTATATGGCCAACATACATTCATTAGTTATCAGAGAAACTCTTAACAAAATGTCACAATGTGATACTATCCCCCACACACCAGAATGGCTAAAATGAAAAAGATGGAAAATACCAACTACTAGGTAGAGCATGGAGCAAAGGGATCTCTAATTTACTGCTAGTGAAAGTGTAATTTGGTACAACCACTTTAAAAATGCTTTGGCCATATCTACTAAAGCTGTGAACACACATGTATCCTACGACCCAGCAATTCTACTTCTAGATACATACCCAATAGAAATGCGTAGATATGTTCAACAAAGCACATACTTCTAAGGAATGAACACTCTCATTCTGAAAGCCTAACTTTTTAAATTTTTCTTTAGATGAAGGTTTACAGAACAAACTAGCTTCTTACTAAACAGCTAGTACATATATTGTTTTATAACAACGGTTACCAACCCCATGACATGTCGACACTCTCTCTTCTTCAACTTAGGTTCCCTATTACCAGCTTTCCTGTCCTCTTCTACCTTCTAGTCCTTGTTCCTGGGCTAGTATGCTGCTGGAGCCTCATTTCGTTTTATGGGCCTGTCTAATCTTTGGCTGAAGGGTGAACCTCATGAGCGACTTCATTATTGACCTCAAAGGATATCTGGGGTCCATACACTCAGGGTTTCTCCAATCCCTGTCAAGTTAGTAAGTCTGGTGTTTTTTTTTGTGAGTTAGAAGATTGTTCTACATTTTTCTCCAGTTCTGTCCTGAATGCTTCACATTCAAAGCATTATTCTCTGTCTGTTCTAAGGTGATGGCCATATATAATATGTTTATATAGAAAAGTCTAGAGCTTTCTCTGAAATTCAAGAGCAAATCTCTAGAGGCTCATGTGCTTATAGCTTCTGTTCCCTCTGGAGCTACTGCTTCTGTCTGTCCTTCTGCTGGGCTGCACCACATGGAACCAGTTATAAAATTCAACCTCATCTTATAAATTCACAGGAGTCCTACTCACACAAAATTTTTATTGGCTATGAGAACAGGTGTATAGATAAGGTATAGAAGGGATTTCTATTGCAGCAAAGCAAAACCTTAAAATGAAATGGCTGGGAATGGCGGGCCTCCTTCTGTAAAAATGCTTTTCTATATGGAATATGGGAAAATGCAGTTAAGATATGGCTTATGCAAAAAGGCAAAAAGGAATGTTTGCAGCAATTTGGTAATCATTTAGATCACCTGTAAAAATATTTTCATCCTTTTTCTCATAGCTTGCAGGAAAAAAAATTCCAAAAGGATCACATATTTAAAAGTAAAATATGCCACCATAAAAATTTCAGAAGAAACTATGAGAGATTTTGTTTTGCTTTTTATTGGTAAAAGAGAAAGATTTTCTAAAAATCCCAAAGCTGTGAAGGCTAAAACTGGTAAGATATAGATACAGATCTTTGGCATAGCAAAAACTATATGAAGAAAGCAAAAATACAGGCAAAAAGCTGAAAAAAAAAATTGCAGGCTAAGGATTTGACTAGACATTTCTCCAAAGAAGATATATAAATGGTCAATAATCACATGAAAAGAAGCTCAACCTCATTAGTCATTAGGGAAATGCAAATCAAAACCAAAACGCACTATTATTTCAAAACCACTAAGATGGCTCAAATCAATAGGATGGACAACATATGTGGTGAGGATGTGGAGAAACTGGAACCCTCATACATTGCTGGTGGACATGTGACACGATCCAATCAGTTTGGAAAACAGTTAAGTACTTGCTCAGAAAGTTAAACATAGAGTTACCATGCATAGCAATTCCACTCCTAGGTATGTACCCAGGAGAGCTGAAGCATGTTCACATAACAACTTACAAAAGAATTTTCATAGCAGAATTATTCATAAATACCCAAAATATGGAGAGAATCCAAATGTCATGAACTGATAGACAAGCTGTGGTATATTCGTAGACTGGAATATTAGTCATTAAAATACATGCAACAATATGGACAAACTTTGAGAACGTTATGCTAAGTGAAAGAAGCCAAACAGAAATGACCACATGGTGTGTGACTCCATTTATATGAGATGTCCAGAACAGACAAACCAACACAGACAGAAAGTAGATTAGTGGTTGCTACGTCTTGGACGAAAGGAATAATGAGGATGACTACTAATATGTAGGGCATTTATTTACAGGGCACTGAAAATATCGTGAAGCTAGACAGTGGTGATTGTTGCACAACTCTGTCCATATACTAACAACCACAGAATTGTGCACATTTCAAAGGGCAATGTTATGGCGGGTGAATTATCTCTCAATAGAAATATTTCTGACTCCTAAAAGACTAACTTTTCAATTCAATATATAGAACTTATAAATCAGTAGGGGAAAAACAACCCAACTTTACCATGTCTCTTTCCAACCAAAGCGAAGGGGGTACATTCAGTTAGTACACTTTATTTTTGTCTCTCTCTTCATTATAGAAGTTCTGTTCTCATTTTATATAACTTTAAGTTATACAAGTACTAGTCTCCATTTCCTTATCCCTGTTTTCACTATTGTAACTACATAAAGAGAGCAGTACCATGGTTTTTATAAAAACCCACCCACTCATTCATTCACTCAAATCAGTTTTGAGTGCTTCTTAGGTGCTAGGAACCAGGATACTCTTGCAACACAGCAGAGAAGCTCCTGCCCTTATGGGCCTTCTATTTGTGTGGAGCAGTCAGATGATAAACCAGCCAAACAGCATGGAATGTTACCTAACATCAGGGAGGAGTCGTGTGATTTTGGAGGTGTCCCAAGCTGTGTCTCTCTCGTGAAGAGTTCTCTCTTTCCTCTAAACCCAGTGAAAAGTACACACTTCGAAGGAACTGTGGGGTTGATAAGTGTGAAAAAGAGATTTCATTTCAGTTTCATTGTGTTGGTTTCACCTGCTACGCTGTCAGCATTTTTTTAAACATTATTCTGCAGCTAATATCAACCCCTCTCCAAAAAAAACACTCTTGCCATGCAGTTGATTCCGACTCACAGCGACCCTATAGGACAGGGTAGGGCTTCCAAGGAGTGGCTCATCTTAGGACACAAATAACTCCTGCTTATGAGAATCCGAAAGCTGTTCAGTGTGGATGTGTGAGGGACTCAGCAACACTTACGGTGATTTCCCAGTAGGTGGGGTGCAATAGTGTGAGCATCAGGAGTAACGAACCCCATGTGCACTTTGCATCCTTCCACAGATTATGACACAACAAACATTCCCTCCTCATCGTCCTGCATCTTGTAAGAGAACAGAGGGAACCGTCAGGCAGGACCCTTTGAAAACGCAGGGCAAGAAATTTTATTGAAACATTAAATTCAACATAAAATCTTTCTGCATTTTCCTTCCTTCCCTACCTCATTTCAGAGAGGTAGTTGGACTCACAGAGTTGAATCCCTGAAGCCTGGAGACTCTGAAGAGTCTATGGTAAAAGCCTCAGCTCACTGGATTAATCACAGTGAGTGAACTGGAACCCAGGGGAAGAGTGGGAGTCAGACAGCAGAGTCCTAGACATTAGGAAGGGGTGAGGTCTGCTTCTTGATAAAGCCCTGGGGTAAGTGGCAGCACCTCAAAGGGTGATGCAGGCACGTAAGTAGACAGACTCCCTTATGGCGTTCCCAGCCCTGCCAACGTTCTCATGCTCCAGCTGGGAAAGGAAGCCGCAGAGGCAATGCTTCTAGAGAGATCACCCACATAGACTGGGGCAATGAGTGTGTTAAAGCTCTTCTCCAAACCTTGGTCCTTCATTAGACTCCAGGAATTACTGCATATCTGGGTGAGGGGCACCCTAAAAATAAACCAACACGGAAAAAAAAAACAAAGCCCTAAAAATAAGTAAGGTTAAAATTTCACCCCAATTTTGTAAGCCAAGAGCTCTGAGTTGGAATTCAGTTGATTGAAAGAAATATCATGTTTTCTTGCACACATGAATTTGTGCAGATTCACAGTTACGGTTCATATTATTCATTCATCCATGAAGCCACCAAAGATTTACTATACAATAGCTACATGTGAGACCCTATGGCAGTTGCTCTTGATGATGAAATGACTCAGAGAATTTCCCTCAATGCCTGGTGAGAGAAACAGCCAAGTTAACAGTTGTATCAGTCATGTATTGCTCTGTAACAAATGACCCCAAATTGTAGTGTCTTAAAACAACAACAATTTACCAGCTCACAATTTTTCAAGTTGTCAGTTTGGAGCTCTTCTGATCTGGGCCAGGCACAGTGGCTCACAACATGGCTTCCTCATGTGTCCACAATTTGCTTCCAGGTAGCTGGGAGCCAGTTCATAACATCAAGTCAGTGAAACCGCTAGATCCTCCCTCCATTGGTCTTCCATCATCTAGCAGGCTGGCATGAGGATGTTCCCATGAGTTCTCAGGGTTTAAGAGCAACAAAAGGGAAGTCTCAGTGTAAAGTCTTTCAACTCTCTCATTTTATCAGATTTTCTACCATCCCAATGTCCAAAACAATAATGTCAGCCCCAACTAAGGGATGGAGAAAGACTCCTACTGCTAATGAAAGGCGCTCCAGAGTCTCATAGAAGGCATGGGCACAGACAGCGGATAAATGTGTAGACATTTCTTACATCAACCACAACAGGTAAATGCAATTGTGTTTTATACTGTGGTAAAGGGTTTTGCAGGTACAATGGAGTAAGGAGCAAGAAGTGAACAAATCTACCAGGAGGATATTTAGGGAAGAGCACAACCAGGAATTGATGCCTGAACCAAGTTGGGAATATGATTGGATAGTTAAGGGGTGACAAAAGGCCCAGGTCCAGGAAGCCCCATGTCTTCTCCAGAGAGAAGTCTGAGGAGACAGGCTGAAGCCACTGAGGCATTTGGTACATTTGTGACCAGATGCAGATCATCTTTTGTTCTACTGTTTTCCAACCACTCGTCCCTATTTATAGTTTGGAGTCATACAAGAGTAGACCCTAGCATTTCCCTGTTGAAACTTTTATTTTCCTCTGAGAAGTCATCACCACCCCAACGTTCTTAATTGCTTCCTCAAATGCTGTCTCCATTTACCAGCTCCTTTTCTATATGGGCTCCAGAGTGAAAGCAGAGCCTGGAAGATGCAGAGGTCATGGACTTTCCCCAACTCAACTCCTAAACCTCCCATTCTGGCTGACCACAAATTCCTGAGTCTTAGCATTTTATGGTGAGCTCATAAGCCCAATCTGTTCCAATGGGGTCAGTTCTCTTAACCACCATGCTTCACCAGAGAGTAGGCCATAAGATGGGATGGGAGAGAAAATCTTCTAGTCACGGGGAAGAGCCTGTGTGAAGCCTCAGAGGCTAAGGAGACCTGAGAGGTGTTCAGAGTGGACATTGTATGACCAGGGCTGGAGAGACATGATTCCAAGAGAGTCAAATGAGAAGTTTTGGGCAAATCAACTCCTGATCACACTGTAACGATTCCCTGTACTCTCTCTCTCCCCACCAAGGGATAGTAACGACATGGAGTGCAGAGAAAAGTTGCAATTCCTTTTTTATATCTAAGCCCCCTTTTCCCAGTCTGGGACTGGCAGTATTCAAGCTCCTACTTGAACTGTTTCATATTTTTGTTTTTGCTGTGTTTCTATTTAAAGTGGGCCCATGGAACTGAGCAATGTCAGGAATGATGTCACACAGGGTTATGGAAGTTCACGCTGATCTCACCTACTCTTTTGGAGAGGGTGTCGATCTGAGATCCTGTGCGAGAGCACCTGGAACTACTCTATCACGGAAATTCCGGACTAAACCGGGGTCCCCAAGTCACCAAACGGTCATGCATCGTGAAGAACTGGGAAAAGGGATAAAGATCCTTCAGAACATCATTATGATTGAACTTCTTCACCCAGAGAGGAGGAAACAGTGATACACAAGGAAGAGGCCTTTCTCTAAGACTCTAGATAAGGGTGAGAGGAAAAATTGTCCCAGACTGATGTGTGTTACGGAACAAAGGGTCTGGTTTCCACCAGAAAAGAGAGCCATGATAGGACAAGATGAAGGAATTGGGAATGGATAAGGTCATAAGAAGGAGGGTCCTGAGAAAGCATTTCCTGTCATTTGGTGGGCAATTAACCAAATTCTTATATCAATAAGAAATGTAGGAATAAGTGAGGGATCAAGCTACAGAATTCATTGGGAGTTCGAGAGCTTTCCAGGCACTCTGTTGTTTAGGATCTGTACCTGATGGAAAGGAAGGAAGCCAGTGGACAACTAGGGCAGAGAGTATAGATGGGGGAAAGGGTGGTTAGAGAGAAGCGTACTTATTATATTTTCTAATGACATGATATTAATGTACTATGTGAAGAATTAAGAAAATATTTCAGGAGGTTCTGGGAGTGAGAAGTTGAAGGAGCCCAGAGCCCACATCATTGAGGGCAGAAGATGGCTTGCAGACTCCTCCCCTAGATTCAGGAACTCCCCTTCTCCTCCTATGTCTTCTCCCCACATCTCTCGAAGGGCCTAAAAAACTCTCACAGCAAAGAAAGCTATAGGATAGAATTTTTTTACATTCCTACTTTTCTTAACCTGAATTTTGTCTAGGATCTTTAATTTGCCACTCCTTTCAGGGCAGTTTTGTTGCCCTCTCCACTACCATTATTTTTGCTACCCCCCACCACTACTGTAGTGCTGCCCTCCACTGGCCCTATTTCCTTTTGCTTCCTAGGTTTCTAACTGGCCTCTAAAACCCTCTTGAGAGATCCCCTGCTGCAACTTCTGTCACGGAGTTTGCACTCCACTCCCAAGATGCTTCCATCTCTTTCTTCCTTAACTCGCCAATCCTACCTTCATACTCAGGAAAATACAGACCCTTATGTTCCCTTATACAACCCACCCACACACACAGTTGATGTGGTTGTGTCTTGGCTACTGAGATTTGTACCATCGGACTCTCAAATATGGACATCTCTTTCTGCCTCACACTGAAAGAGTATTTCTCATAATGACATGGTGAGAGCTTTCTGTTCAGGGAAAGGCAATCTTAAAGGAGAAGCTTTAAATTATACATAAATATACAAATTTTGCTCTAAGTATAATTCTTTGAATAAAAGGTCTTCCCTTAATGGCCACATAAACCAGAGACGCCATCAGCCTGAAACCAGAAGAACTAGGTGGTGTGCAGCTACAGTCAATAACTGCCCTGACAGAGGATACTTGCAAGTTATAAAAATGATGGTACCCTCTAATACAGCCCTTATACTGAAAGAAAAGACCAATATGAATGTCAGAGATACTCTGAAACTTGCTCTTGAACGTAAAGTAGCTAAAGGAAATGAAAGAAATGAGGAAGTAGAAGAGCTGAAGAGAAGATTTCAAAGGGCGGCTCGAGAAGACAAAGTATGATAATGACATGTGCAAAGACTTGGCGTTAGAAAAACAAAAGGGAAGAACATGCTTGGCATCTCTCAAGCTAAAGGAACTGAAGAAAAAATCCAAGCCTCGAGATGCAATAGTGAAGGATTATACAGGCAAAATCTTGAACAACACAGGAAGCATCAAAATAAGATGGAAAGAATACACAGGGTCACTGCACAGACACACACACACACACACACACACACACAAGCATGGGTCGATGTTCATCCATTTCAGGAGGTAGCATGTCATCAAGAACTGATGGTATTGAAGGAAGAAGTCCACACTTCACTGAAGGCATTGGCAAAAAACAAGACTCCAAGAACTGACAGGTACCAATTGAGATGTTTCAACAAACAGATGCAGCACTGGCCGAATAATCTAGCCATCCGATTGGAAGAGATCCATGTTTGTGCACATTCCAAAGAAAGTGATTCAACAAAATTCAGAAACTATCAAACAATATCATTAATATCAAAACTCAGTAAAATTTTGCTGAAGATCATTAAAAAGAAGTTGCAACAGAAATTCAAGTCAGATTCAGAAGAGGATATGGAATGAGGAATATCATTACTGATGTCTGATGGATCTGGGCTGAAAGCAGAGAATACCAGAATACCAGAAAGATGTTTCCATGCGTTTTATTGACTATGAAATGGCATTATACTGTGTGAATCATAAAAAATTATGGATAACACTTCAAAGAACGGAAATTCTAGAACACTTAATATTGCTCATTTGAAACCTGTACATAGACCACGAGGCAGTTTTTCAGAGAGAACAAAGGGCACTATGTGGTTTAAAATCAGGAATAGTTTGTGTCAGGGTTCTATCCTTTCATCACATTTATTCAATCTGTATGCTGAGCAAATAATCCAAAAAGCTGCACTCTATGAAGACAAACGTGGCATTAGGTTTAGAGGAAGATTCATTAACAACCTACGATATGCAGATAACACAAACTTGGTGAAAGTGAAGAGGACCTGAAGCACTTAGTGGTGAATATCAAAGACTACAACCTTCAGCATGGGTTGCACCTCAACATAAAGAAAACAAAAATCTTCACAACTGGACCAATAAGCAACATCATGATAAACAGAGAAAAAATTGAAGTTATCAAGCATCTCATTTTATTCAGTTCCCCAGTCCACGCTCATGGAAGCAGCAATCAAGGAATCAAATGACGTATTGCAAATCTGCTGCAAAAGAACTCTTTAAGCTGGTGACAAGCACAGATGTCACTCTGAAGGCTAAGGTGTGCCTGACACAATCCATGACATTTTCAAACGCCTCATACGCATGTGAAAGCTGGACAATGAATAAGGGAAACTGATGAAGAAAGGCTGCCTTTGAATTATGGTGTTGGTGAACGATATTGAATATACCATAGACTGCCAGAAGAACAAACAAATCTGTCTTGGAAGAAGTACAGCCAGAATATTCCTTACAAGCACAGATGGTGAGTGTTTGTATCACATACTTTGGACATGTTATCAGGGGAGACCAGGCCCTGGAGAAGGACATTATGCTTGGTAAAGTAGAAAGTGAAAAAGAGGAAGACCCTCAGTGAGATGGATTGACACGGTGGCTGCAACAATGGGCTCTAGCATAATAACAAGTGTGAGGATGGCACAAGACTGGCCAGTGTTTTGTTCTGCTGTATATAGGGTCACTATAAATTAGAACTGACCTGATGACACCTAACAACAACAATATGCTGTTCAGCTCGCTGCCTGTCTTAGTTTGCTGTACGGTGGTGGTTTGGATGTTGCTATGATGCTGGAAGCTAGGCCACCAGTATTTTAAATACCAACAGGGTTATCCATGGTGGACAGGTTTCAGTGGAGCTTCAAGACTAAGACACACTAGGAAGAAAGACCTGGAGATTTACTTCTGAAAATTAGACAATTAAACCCTTACAGATCACAAGAGAATACTGTCCAATTCACTTGCTTTGGACATGTCATCAGGAGAGATTAATCAGTCCTAGAGGAGAATATCATGGTTGGTGAAGGAGAAGGCCAACAAGGCTGTAGGAGACCCTTGGTGAGATGGACTGGCACATTAGCCATAATGATGGAATCTAAATTGCTGGCACTTGTGAGGATGACACAGGACCTGGCAACCTTTAGTTCTGTGTTACCTAAGTTCACCATTAGTCGGAGTCACCTCAATGGCAGCTAGCAAAAAATTACTGTTTGAGAGGAGAACTGAGATATGAACTTGATACAATATACCACATATTAAAATGTTCAAAGATCTCATGTTTGCCATGAATGAATAGGAATTGAAAATACGACTTTCAAATAGCTAGAAGGAAAAAGAAAGTAAGAGAAATTTCATCATTCCAATAAAAAAAGAAACAGGAAAGGCAGAAAAAAAAGAACAGTGAATATGAAGTATAATATTGGAATTATGTCTAAATGTATGAGTAATAGCAAGAAAAAGGGATTAATACCTAAGGAAAAAACATGTACACTCAGCTTAGACTTGCAAATCCAGCCATATCTTATTTATAAAAGAAAGTTAAAACATAATGATAGAAACTTTTAAATTATGCAAATGAAGAAATTTCTACTGTCTAATGACTACAGGAACAACCCTCTGCCAGATACTGTTGATACAGAAATGATTAAGATTCCTTGCAGTCTGGTGAGAGAAACAGCCCAGTTAATGAATCAGTTATCAATTGCCGTATAACAAATGACCCAAAAATGAAGTGCCTTAAAAGAACAAGCAGTTACTTCGCTCACAGGTTTCCGGGTTGGCAGTTTGGGGTTCTTCTGGTCTGGGCCAGACTCAGCCGCTCTCGGCTGGGCTCCCTCATGTATCTGGAATCAGCCACCATGTCAGCTGGCGGGCAGAGGGCCTGAAGTCTTCTCAGCTGGATTCTCTCTCTAATGGTCTCTTGTCATTTATTAGGGTGGCCTGGGCTGTTCCCATGGGTTCTCAGTGTTTGAAGAGCAGCAAGAAGGCAAGGAGGAGCCCTGGTGGTGCAGTGGTTAAGGGCTCAGTTGCTAAAGGAAAGGTAATCAGTTTGTACCCACCAGCTGCTCTGTGGAAGAAAGACATGGCACTCTCCTTCTGTAAAGATGACAGCCTTGGAAATCCTATGGGGCAGTTCTACTCTGTCCTTCAGGGTCACTATGAGTTAGAATATACTTGAGAGTGATGGGTTTCGTTTTTGGTAAGAGAGCAAGTCACGATGTGTCTAATTATGTTCGGTCTCTGCTTCTATTGGTCTTTGTACTGTTCCAAAGGCCAAAGCAATCATAGATCAGTCCAAATTCAAGGAGTGGAGGAAGAATCTTGCTCTTGAGAAAGGGAGATATAAGTCATATAATATGTATGGATACATACATATTAGAACATGTGGCCATTTTTGCTATCCATCACAACATGTAAA
The DNA here is from genome assembly GCF_030014295.1 of Loxodonta africana. Taxonomy (NCBI): domain Eukaryota; kingdom Metazoa; phylum Chordata; class Mammalia; order Proboscidea; family Elephantidae; genus Loxodonta; species Loxodonta africana. The sequence continues at coordinate 1,728,894 of NW_026975002.1, read as the reverse complement.
TGCAACCAAGTTTGTCCCTAGTTGTGGCAGAAGCGTTTCTTAAATACAATAGAGTGTGGAGCAGGGTGGGAAATTCTACCAGGTGTAGGGTCGGAAAGGCTTCCACCAGGAAGTGATGCTTGACCTAAATTTTGAAATACGAGTGGATGGTTAGGAGATTTTCTTTTTTTATATATTTCCAACCACTTGCCCACATTCTACCATCTGTCGTCACACAAAGCGAGCCCTCTGCTCCCACGTTGACATCTTTATTTTTTTCCTTCAAATCCTCAGGCTCTCCTCTACCTACCAAGCACAACTTCCCAAACCCTGCCTTAAAATGTTTCAACAATTTGCTTGTTCCTTTTCTAATTGCCCCTTGGACAAACAAGGAGATCAAGCAGAGGACAGTGGACCTTTCCCCGAGGGCTCTCCTAAGCCTCCCAGGCAGGTTAACCATAGACGTCCGGAGTCTCAGTGCTTTTCTGTGATGATGTAATCCTACCCTTTTTAGTGGCTCCAAGGGAGAAGCGTGTGGACAGGCCAAGAGGCTTCACAGGGTTTAGAGTCAGGAGGTCAAGAGAGAGTGGCCTAGACACCACCACTGAGTGATGGTACCTCCAGGCAACAGACCAAAAACTCCATTCTGCACGGATAGCTACGAAGGGTGAGTCTTTTGGAAGAGTTTTCTTTTATTTAATCAATAGATATATATTGGGTATCTCCTATGGGTGGGGTTCTGTCTCACTTTCTGGGACTACCAAATATGAGGCAGACCTTGTCTTTGTCCCCAAGTTATTTACAACACATTTGGAAGACACAAATTGGAAATTGAGCATCTCCTATGACTCAGTGCTATGATGGAGGATTACTAAAAGATTACTAGGTCCTCTGAATACATAAACCAGAAGCACAGACTGGGTACCTTGGAGGAGGAACCAGTCAACAGGAAGGGAGAGAATGTCTACTAGTCAGAGGGAACAGCCTGTGTGAAGCCTAAGTGGCAAAGGAGGCCTGAGAGGTGTTCAGAGTGGACATTGTGTTTCTAGGGCTGGAGAGATTTGATTCAGGGCCAGAGAAGAGGTTTGGGAGAAATAGCGACTCATTATACTCTTCTATTTCCTCAACTCACAGTTTCCTTCCTCTTAGATGTTGACTTCTTTAAGTGAACATTTCAATTCATTTTTAAGATATAATTTCCCTCCTCCCAGCCTCCTAGCCTCTCCCACAACAGTTGCCATATTTTTTCCTAGTGCGCTGTTTAGATTCAAACTGGGCCCTTGGAACTGAGCGATGTCAGCGATGATGTCACACAAGAGTTACTGGAAACCTTGGTGCTCACTCAGATCCCAACTGCTCTTTGTGGGTCTGAGGTCTCCTGTGGGAGAGCGACTTTGGATACCAAATTACAAACGGTTCTGCCTAAATCAAGGTCCCCAACTTGTGAGAGTTTGGGACATCATCTCTACGTGGGAGGAGGAGAAACATCTTGCCGGTGACCATCCTTCGTGGTTCATCTTCACCCAGCCAGAATGGAGCGGCAATACATGAGGAAGAGGCCTTTCTCTAAGGCCCGAGGTAAGGGCGGGAGGAAAATTCAGTCTGTGCGATGGGTGCTGGGCAGCAAGGGGTTTGATTCACCCTGGAAACAAGGACCACAAGGGATCACCGAGGCTTTCACCTGAAAAAACTTCCTGTCAATTAGTAAACAGTAAGAAATTATAGTGTGAATAAATAAACGAAGGAATAAATATGTAAGTGAAGTATAGAATTCTACTGTCATCTGAGGGGCTTTCCATAACAGTAGCAGACAAGTCAGATTGGTGAACTCTCCTGCTTTGTTAGTGGAAAGAACGCAGGTGGGCAACTGGGGCAGTGGGTATAGAACCAGGGAGAAGGGTGGTTACAGAGACTTGTACTTAATTTTTTCATGAGAATGAATTAATATATCATGCGAATTAAAAAAATATATCAAATTTATCAGGAGGTTTTGGGAGTGGGTGGTGTGATGGAGCACAGTACGACACGTTCATTCAGAGTTCCCAGTCAATGTAAGCTGCCACAGTCCTCAGCCTGGACTCAAGCAGAAGAAGGTCCAGGAAGGCCCTGCCCCTCTAGCTCTAGGGATTTCCCTTCTCCTCCAAGGTCTCCTGACCATCTTTACCGAAGGGTTTAACATTTCTTCTAGGTAAAGACAGCTATAGTATAGATCGTTTTTTTTTCTCTTGTAATTGCAAAGTTTTATTTTTTTTAATTGTGTTCAAAATATACATAAAACATAACTGAATAATTGCTAATGTATGAGTCAGTGATACTCATTACATTCTTCAAGTCATATAACCATTCTCAATATCCTTCTCCAAACTTTTCTACAACCATTAACATAACCTCAATGCCCCAGTGGAAAAACTTCCCCTTCCCCCTGCCCACAACTGGCAACGACCAATAATCCTTGCTTTCTATATATTTGCTTATTTCATATAAGTCAGATCGTACAGTATTTGCCCTATACTTAGGGCAAATACTAACTTATTCCATTTAGCATGATGTTTTCAAAGTCTAGCAGGAAAGAATTTTAAAATTCCAACTATAGCTAACCTCAGCTTCTGCTATCATTCTTAGTTATCCATTCTTTCTCCGACTAGTCTGCCCCCGCCTTGTCTTCTTTGTTGCTGCCCCATTCTGCCCTTCAGTGGCTGAGCCCTGCTTTCTGCTCCCTCCTTGATCTCTGTATCCTTCTAACCAACTGCTGGCATGTTCCATCTCTGAATCTTGTCTCTCTCTCAAGCTTTCCCTCCATCCAACGCACCTGACCTAGCTCCATCTCTTTCTGCATCCTGAACTCTGCAGTCGTTCCCAAAGATTCAGAAACATACAGAGGCCTTTAGGTTGACATAGACAACCCACTGAGACATACACAGCGGAGGAGGCTGTGTGTTCTCCATCTGAAGTTCTCGCATCAAGGTTCTCAGATACGGCCATCTCTTTCTGCCTCACTTCATCTACTAAGGACTGGGCTTCTATTCCGAGAAAAACAATTTTCATCTTCTACTGTGGCTGGGTTAAGAAGGGTGCAAGGAAGAGGTATACGTGTAAGAATCATAACTAAATATACACATTCTTCTCTTTACGTATAACTCCTCTATAAAAAGCCTTTCAGTAAAAAGAGGATGAAAAGAGGTGACCATTGCTCTGGAGTGTTTACCCTCCAAATTTACTAAGAATATCACCCGCATACAAAACATCAAGTCACACATTTATTATGAAGCTTCATGGGAATGAGGTCATTTCTAAGTTCCAAAGGAACAAATTCATTGGAATTCAATAAATGTGGAATTAAAGAAAAATAACTTCTTAAAAAATGAACTACCATAAACAGTGCCACTTTACAATGGAGACTTTGTCTTCCACAGCAGTGCCCCCAAAAGGTGGTGGGTCTCTGGGGAAGAAGAAAGAAAGCATGGGGTCTGCAGAGGTGGAGGATGTGGTGATGGAGAGGCCTCCAGGGGTCCCTATGACCAAAGCTTTGGGGTCACAGGTGAGAATAAGGACCCTGAAAGCTCAACTAAATTAACTCTCTATTCTCAGAGGTCTCTATCCAAGAGGAAAATGTGCAACAGTCAACAACGTCCCATGAAAAAAGTCGAAGCTCCAGGCCCAGGAAGATTCCAAAACAATCCGAGAACGCTTCTCCTTCCTCTTCCACCGAGCAGACCTCTCACTCCTCCAGCTACGGGGCTGCCCCAGGAAAGCCATGGGTCAGGTGCGCATATTTCACCAAGGTGCGCACGGTCAAGGGGGTGGCGGTCTCCTGGCAGACCAAAACCTCCTTTGCCCCCGTGGGCAAGATGCCCCAGGTCTTTGAAGCCGAGCTCTCTGAGGAGAGCACCATCGGCTCTGCCCCAAGTCTGGCCAACACTGAGTCCCTGGTCAGCACCCTGGAGCCCTGGCAGGAGGGGCCCCAGACCTGTACCCAGGAGCCCACTGACCAACGGGAGGAGCATGCTGAGAGACCCCGTGCAACCACCCCGGAGTGGCTGGTGACCCGTGAGCGCGGCTTCCGCTGCGTGGCCTGCTACCGCGTGTTCGAGTCCCGGGAGGCCCTGGTTGCGCACGCGGCGCGTGGTGTGACTCAGGGCTTCAGCTGCCGGGTCTTCTTTGAAGAGCTGCTGGAGAGGCGGCTGCCACGCTCAGTGCAGCGCAGGCCCAGACGCTGCCACCAGCTGGCCAGGCGTTGCCTGATGGCTGCCAAGAAGAGGGAGGTGAGGGAGAAGAGAGCGGTCTGCAGACGCCTGGAGGAGCAGCTGGAGAAGCAGAGAGAAGAACTGAAGAGGCTGAGGCACCAGCTGGACAGGCTGAAGAGGCAGGAGACCAGGCTGCAGAAGGAGCAGGCACACCACCGAGGCCAGAGGGGGAAGCGCCTGAAGACGTGCTAGAACCCCGGGACTAGGAGGAGCAAGGCCTTTGGGCTGGAAACGTGGGCCCTTCAGGAGAGACCTCCATTCAGGTTCGTTTCACCCAGCTCCCCTGGAAGATCCTACCCTCCTTCCCCTGTGACCCCAAACCTCCCAACCCAAGTGCACAGAGAGCTCCAGCCCTAAGGGGGATCTGGATGGAAGAAGCCCCAGATAGCTGACCGCAGACACCAGGTCCCCTCAGAGGCTCCCCTGGCCCAGGAGAGGATAGGACAGGCCTCATCTGGATGGTGAGATCTTGGGACCCTAAGGATGAGCGCAGCATAAATAGGGAAAGGGAAATGGGATTTCAGTGGGACTTGGGAGGATTGGGGGGGGCCCTGCTGAGGTGTGATGGTGAAGGGGGTGTCACTGAGTTCTTTGGAGAAGAAGGAATCAGAGAGATGGCAGGCTGTTGGGAAACATGTCTGCAGGTGAGCAGTGGACATAAAGCCCTAAACAAACAACTCTGGGTCCCTTCCCAGCAGTATAGAGGCAGAGAAAGAGGCAGGGCTTGGTAGGAGGAGAGGAGGGCAGGTTGAAGGAAAATGAACTCACCCAAGCCATGTCTTCTGGGCTCCTAGGGTGAATTTGGGTTTATGATTGGGATGCATCCTTTTTGCCACATTAGGGGAATGTAAGTGGGAGGTGGTGTAGAAAAATCCCCCTGGGTGTTAACCATTTGTGGATAAGAGTTGATCCAGGGCTTGCAGGATATTTCCTGTAGAGCATGTCCTAGGGTAAGGGGTAGAGCTTTGGAACTTTTTCTTCTCCTTAAAATCAAGCTGTACATTCCGGTTCTTGACATGTCAAACAAACTTGCTAATTTTTTTTTGTTTTCCTGTGGTCAAATCCGACCTGTCGCGAGGTCAAAGAACTGGAAGAAAAAGGCCCTCTGAGGTGAAAGAACCAAAAGAGAGGACAGGCTTCAAACCCAGGGAGAACAGCAAGAACACAGGTGATCAGAGGTAATGGTGGGAAGGGGCAGATTCAGGCCCAGACTCAACAGTGGACAACAAAGCCCCAGTCTCAGTCGCGACATCAAATCCCAAGTCTGGGGAAGCCCTGGACATGACAGGGGTGTATCCATCTCTCTAGGAAATGAGACCACAAGTATCACAGGGAACCCCCCAGGGGCAGAGAAATGGAGGGCAGGGCCTCTAGGATGGGCACCTCCGTCCACAGTCTGTCCTGTGTGTATTCCTCAGAGTGACAGGGACGGCTCCTGCGAGGCAGAGGGTCACAGGCAGAAAAGAACCAAGGTGTTCAGACCTGGTAAATTCTGCAGTCTCCTAAGAATCCAAACCGAAAACTCAGAGATTCTCAGAGGTATCAGGGTGGGAGGGGTTGGCATTCCCAGGCTGGGGAGAGGCTGGCTGGGGAGGTGCTGGTTTCTGAAATCTTTTCATCAACGTCTTTCTTCTTAAAAGCTACCTTCCCAGTTGATGTCCTCTATGATCTAGGCTCAGACCTGAATGGGGCCTACAATGCACAAAGGTGGGTTATCCAGTGGGGCTAGGCAGGGAGGAGGTGGAAGCAGCATATTCAGGAAAGAGAATCTTCTAGAGGCGCATGAGTTACCTAGTGGATTGCACGTGGTGTCCAGCCTTCTACATTTAGCTGTAGACGTGTACTTGCAGGACGTATCTGAGGGGTAACTCTACTGACTTCCCAAAGTTATTTTTGGTCATTTCCAGTTATAGAGACCAGAAGAACTCACTGGCTCCAAGAACAACAAGAAATCCACTGGATCTGATTATTACTTTCTGCGGTGTGCTCTCCTGCCAGTGATTCAAATCTTTTGTCTGTCATTCTGGAGAATTTTCACCTATTTTAAATATCTAACAAAACACGTTAAAATATACATATATCTATGATGTTTATGAATTTCCAAAGCTCTGAAATTGTTTTTTATCACATTTGCAAGATCACAGATTTGTGTGACAAAAAAATTTATGTCAGGGTCCCACCCTCATATGTAATTTGGTCCTGCTCCCCCAAGGTATCCAATGTTAATAGACACACGTGTATCCTTCCCTACACCTCTCTGCAGGGACACATATACACAGTCACAGGTACACAAGTACATCTGCTGGGGTGTTTACTTTTATGAAAGCCTGGTCACACTCCACCCACATTGCTCTCGCCCCTTATTTCACTTGATATTCTACCTTGATTCTCTGTAAGTCATTAGATATGGCACTGCCACTATATTTTTTGATCTTTTAACTTACATGAATAATTTAAATAGATGATATCAATTCAGTACACTTTATCTGGACTTCTACATGTTCTTGTCAGAAGCTATCAAGTCAGTTCTGACTCACAGTGGCCCTTTGCACCACAGAACAAAACACCACCCGGTCACGTGCAATCCTAATAATCTTTGCTCTATTTGAGCACACTGTTGCAGCCACTGTATCAATCTCATTGAGGGTCTTCCTCTTTTTCACTGGACCTCTGCTTTACCAAGCATGATGTCCTTTTCCAGGGACTGGTCCCTCCCTCTTGATAACATGGCCAAAGCCATCCTTGCTTCTAAGGAATATTCTGGCTTTCTCCCTTTAAGACAGATTTATTCGTCCATACGTAACACTACTAAAATGGAAACATTATCATCCATGCTTTTTAAGTCCACTCTTCCTGCGTGTTCTAGCTCTCCTCCCCCTGTTCTTTCCCGCAAGTGAATCCAAGATAATTCAGGTTAACAGTGTGGTAAGTAGTCTCTCTTATCCTTGCTTAAACAAGCACACGGACTTATACACACTCATAAACATAAACAGGTATTCAAGCATATTCAAACAATTGATATTGTTTAACCCAGAAATGCTCATTTTATATACACTTCTCTGCATGCACCTAGATTTTTTCAGTAATAAATAATACTTCACAGATATTTTTCCCACTCAACTACTACAACTCATTTATTGATGATGTAGCTTTACCATAAGTTATCTATCATTCAACTATCAATGTACAGTCAATGTTTGGTCAACACTAATGATAACTATCCGTTGTGTACTACAGGATCTGTTTCTGTGGAATAGACTCCATAGAGTGAGATTTCCAGCTCAAAGTATGTTTTAAAAGTACAGAGCCATGGCCGTGTCTTTCCCCTAGAGGCTGTCCTAAAGCACCTTTCCAGCCATGTCTCAGGGTATCCTTCTCCCCACAGCCCAGCCAGCCATAGATGGTGTTGATTTTTAAATTGTGCCAGTTTCACTGGGACTTTGATATTTTCTTAACTAGCAGTGTTTTTGAGCAACTTGGACTATGTTTATTGGGCATGTGGATTTGCTGTGAACGATCTTTTTGAATTCACTGCTCATTTTTCAAGTGCTTAACTTTTATCCTTCTGTGTAAAATGGAAATTGTTATTAAGTCTTATCATCTCCATTTCACATGATTTTCCAAATCTATCATTTGTGTATCACATTTTCTCAAGCTTTGTCCCCCAGAACGATCACTTGAGTCAGCACCGTTTATTAAATAAATATAATTTTCTCAAAATAGCGCCTTTGTATCAATGGTTATTGTGACTTCTTAGCAGATTTTGTTTCATTGGTCGACTTGTCAGTTTCTATGCTATGTAATATCAATTTTTTCTGTTACCTGAGGAGGTAGACACCTGTCAGTATCCTGCTTTTTCATGTTTTTCTTCTCTATACCTTTTAAAGCAGCCGTGGTGTTGCAGTGATTAAGTGCTCATCTGCTAATCCAAAGAAGGTTTGGCAGGTCGAACCCACCAGGGGGCACTGAGGGGAAAGACCTATTGTTCTCCTCCCATAATGATCACAGCCTAGAAAACCCTATGGGGCAGTGAAATGGGATCACTATGAGTCAGAAATGGACTCCAAGTCTCCTAACACCAGCAACATCCTCTGCTATCTACTGTACTATTTGTAGCATATGATCACTGTATACAATTCAAAAACAACTATCTTAATATTCTGACTGGAAATACATTCCACTTATATATTAGTTTTAGGGACCTCCATTTGATTGACAAGACTTCTCATTTGAAAATATGGCATTTTTTTGCATATATTCAGGTTTCATTTTATGTATTTTAGTACATTAGTTTTCGTCATAGAAGTCCTTTGCTGCTCTGGTCAAAACAATGTTTTCCTAAATATTTTACAGTTTTGAACACAGTTTGATCCAGTCAAGTAGTAGGGGAAAGAGAACGGTCTGCCCTTCTCACCCTTGCCAATTTGAGACCCTCATGTCTATGCTGGAGACAAACTATTGATTTTGATGTATTTGTCTTTTATTCAGGTATGCAATTATATCATCATTATTTGAAAAATCTCTTATTATACTTATACTAGTTATTTAAATTTTCCAGTTTATTCCTTCACCTGAAAACTATGTTGAGTGATACCAAAATTTTTGTCTAGTTCCAAATTTATCAGAATGAGTTGAATATTAATTTTCCATTTAACTCACACCTGCTAAGTTTGGGGAGAATCTATTATGCCCCAATAGATAACTACTACTCTGACCTGCTGACCATTATTGGAATCACACACAACTTGTTTCTGACAGTTAAGTACTTCCACCTGGCCTCTGTGGAGCTGGGATCCCATGATTTGCATTGCTACTAGGCAGCCCAGCTCCCACTAACAACCTGAGCCTATAGACGATTGTTGCTGTTAGTTGTCATCAAGTCATTTCTGACTCATGACCACCCCATGTGGGCATAGTAGAACTAACTGTTCAATAGTGTTTTTAAGGCTTTCATCCTTTAGTAGCAGATGGCCAGGACTGTCTTCCAAGGACCCTCTGAGTACGTTCAAACTGCCAAACTGCCAGACTTTCGGATAATAGTCAAGCACTTAACTGTTTGTGGTGTCCAGGGACTCCCTACAAAGTATACATATTGGAAAGCTCTGTGTTGCTGGTGCTCCCCTCATCTCCGCATTCCTTATTCTTCTGATGAAATGGGTATCCTTCAGGACCTCCAAGAAATGGTCTTATAGAAGACTAACTCAGACGTGCCCACATATTGGAGGCTTTTAATCCCTCTTCCAACATCTGACACAGCAGGTCTGGCATTTCGATTTCAGAGAATGTGGGCCATTGCCTTTTCTAAGCTTCCAAAAGCAATCCCACAGCATATTAAACCCATTTCCAGAACCCTTGCTACGGCAATAAATCCTTGTCAACAAACTCTCCTTGACCCAACTTTATATTAAACGCCCCTTGACTCAGCACCTTCAGCACCCACTCCTCAGCACACCCCCGTCCTGCTCACACAAGGCAGCCAGGTCTTGCAGCTCCTTCAGTGTACAGTCCCTCCCCGCAACCACAACCAACACTTCCCCGGTGGCTATGCTGGTATCTGACAACTAAGTATCTGGACAAATGCATGGGACACTATCTCAGGACTCTGCAAAGGAAAGTGTTGAAGGTGGATGGGGGCGGGGCGGAGCCAGAACATAAAGTATGAACATTCCAGAGGCTGAAATTAAATGAGCCCAAATCTCACAGCTGCACACCCGTTGTGGACAGAAACAGCCCCGAGAGAAGCCCTCTCTCATATAAATGGGATAGAAGGTCCACAAAGGAGAGAGACAGGCAGCTGGGCAGGTGGGCAGACACCTGAAACTCTGGCAGAGGAGAATCCTTCTCTCTGACCAGAGTATGGAAGAACCAAATATTGTAGAGAAAGCTCCATTACATTTTCTCTCTCTCTGCTGTTAACTGACACCTAGTCAATTCTACCTCAAAGGGTGAGACTTTTCAAAAGCTGATCGCCAGGCTTGTCTTCTGAGGCGCTTCTTGACAGGTTCAAACTGCCAGCCTTTTGGCTGGTTGTCCAGTGCTTTGGCCCCATAGGCAGAACCAGTCACTGATGTGCACAACAGAATGAGGAGATTAAAGCCCCAGCATTCCCACCAGTGGGCCAGGAAAGCACTCCTTCTGAACTCAGAGAGCAGAAGAGAAAGAGAAAGAGGAGGCTGTGCAAGAAAGAGATTCTGCAGACTTGCTATGAACTCCTGGTTCACCCCTCAGGTGCGTATCCATTGCCCTGACCCAAAGAAGCATTATCAAATCCTTTAAGACCCGCACTATGGGTTAGAATGCCATCAAGGTTCCATACTGAGTGGCGCTCACATAGATTAGACTTTAATACAGCTGCAAAGCCTTCAAAAATTGAACTAACATTTCAACCATAGAATACAGAAGATGGGACAGAACTTGGAGCCTGAACATAACTGGGTCAATCGACTGCTAAAAACAAAAAAATTCTCCATAAAATTTAAGCAGGACTTGTACTCTCAAAATCATAAGAAACAGATTTTAAAATGCTATTCTAATCCAAGAAATAACAGGGACACTTTTTAAATAAATGGAAAGATAATAGGTGCTATTTGCAAATGAAAATTTTACATGTTAAAAGTACAATCGTAGAAATCAAAAATTCAGTTGATATTTTCACAATAGCAGAATGGTGATGACAGAGAAAAAAACTAAATACTTGAAATAGATCAGTAGAAAATATCCATTCTGCAAACTGAGAGGAAAATATGGAAAAAAATGGACAGTGCCTCAAGAACTAGACAAAAAGCTTATTTATTGGAACTCCAGAAGAAGTGGACAAAACGTGTGGTGAAGAAAATAGTATTTGAAAAAATACTGGCTGAACACTTTCCAAATGTGGTGAAAGACATAAACTTACAGATTCAAGAAGTTCAGCAAACCACAGCAAGTTAAAGAATTCCATGCCCCAATACCGAATTTGCACAAAAATATTCTGCGGGTTATGGGTTTTTTGCCAACCCAGTGGGCCTTACGCCACATCCCAAGTATATTTGTAAGTACATTACTAATATATATATATATTTTTTAACAGCAGCATGTAAAAAGAAAAAAACAGTGTACTGAACTTACAGACATACCCGGGAGGGGAAAAACAGTTGACACACACATATATATATAAATCAACTGCAGAATAACAAAGGTCAAGAAAATACTCAGGAAGGAGGTAGAGAGAAAACAACACATTTCACCTGAGAAAAATAATTTGAATGACTCTGTATTCACTATCAGAAGCCATGGAAGCCAAAAAAAAAAAGATTGTGAAACAACATTTTTTCAACCCTGAAAGATGGAAATATTAACCCAGAATTCTATGTATCATGTATCTATGTATCATTACCTTCAGGAGTAAAGCTCAAATAATGCCATTCTTAGGGGAAAGAAAACTGAGAGAATTCATCACCACCAGACTTCTAAGTGAAACACTACGGGAAGTACTTCAGGTGGTAGACTTGGAATTTCAGTTGTTATTTAAGGAAAGCAGAAAACGTGGAAACTATGTGGTTAATATACTACGTCAACACTGTAGTTACTGCACAACATGGCGCTGGACAAGCCTCTTTGGAAAGTTTTTCCAGTCTCTTGGAAATGCTTGGAAATACATCCTGGCAAATCATTAGTAGAGAATGGAATTAATTTTGACAATACCTGAGAGATGTCTGTAGTCAAGTCTCGTCAATAAACTGGAAAATAAATTTACTGACTGAAACTAAGGTGTGGCAACAAAACATGAGTCTCAGTTCCCGTGTGGCCATGAGCTGGCTGTGAAGGCCAGCCTTCCCCAGAGAGGCACTTCAAGCACATTGGGGGCAACAGCTTCCTGTTGTTATTGCTAGGTGCCATCGAGTGGGTTTCTGAGTCATTGCGGCCCAGTGTAAAAGGAGAACTGCCCTGATAGGGTTTCCTGGTTTGTAATCTTAATGGAAGCAGTTCGCCAGGTCTTTACTCCTTAGAGCCTTTTGGTGGGTTCAAAAAACTAACCTTCAGTTAACAGCCGAGTGCTCAAACTTGGCACCACCTGGGCTCCTTGGAGCAATGGCAGCACCACAGAATTTGGTAGAAACCTTCCCATAGGCCTTCTCTGAGAGGTAACCCGTTGCTTAAGGACCAAGTTTAGGTTTTATATATACTCATTCTACATAAAGTCTAGATAAGAATTACAGTGCTTCCTTGAGCGGACAATATTGTATATGCCCTCCATAAACAAAATGTGTCAAGGCAAAGTTTAATATTAAACCAAGGCATTTCCCATCAGTCCTTACCTGAGAGGGTCTTCGTGAGAATTTCCTGAGACTCTTGGAAAAGGACTTAGTAGACACTGCTTTCTTTTTACCTCTTCACTCCTGAACAGAAACCGCTGCTAAGAGGTCATGCGTAAAGCTCCAAACGCCTCTTCTTATCCTGAATGTAAGCCGTGTAATAAGACCAGGAACTAGGCATTCAGCTGGGTGAAGAAACCCAGGAGTACTTCCTGTCTTCAACACCTTCCAGTTCCAGTGAAATCCTGTTACGAGTCACTAGATCAGCCCAGGAGCTGGAAGACTGAAATTCCTGGTCCTCTGACAACTGGGAAGGGCAGGGTGGGGTTAGGCAGAGCCTCCTTGACCATCACTTGCCCCAAGAGGCTCTGGAGGCTGCTTCATGTTCTAAGTCAAAGGCCCTTCCAGCCCAGGCACATAAGAGCAGGGGAAGACTTTGTCCATTGAAAGAAGAGATGGGCACAGGAGTGGCAGGTTTTAGGGCACTCAGCATTGGTCAGCTTTGCGACTTCAGGACATCCTGGCCCATGGTCGCCTTCACACCTGGGCCTTTATAGCCTCTTCACCTCTCCGTCCTTCCCAGTTTTCTCCCAGCACCATGAGCTGTGGCTTCTGCTAGTTTCAATGATTTCAGTATTTCAGTAGCTCCTCACCCCACTCAGGGGAGGCAGTTTTGCAGACTGCAGGACACAAATCCACAGTGCTGTTTACGTGTCCTTCAGCAGAAACACTTCCGAGGGTACAAGTTGGCCTCAGAGATTCTGAGACCCAGGCAGAGAGAAGCCCAGGGGGAGGGTCACTGGCTTCAGGAAGTGTCAGCACTCTCAGGGTCATGTCCCTGGGGTCATGCCCAACTGCAGGAAAAATGAAGTGGGCTCTGAGGCTCTGTGTGTTGACCGTCCAGTACACTGGCCCTGGAAGCCTTGGAAGGATTCTGTCTTAGTCTAACCCAGCACTGGGGAAATCCTCACAGGGTAACAGCAGTGATACGCCTGGGGATCTTTATTCTAAAAGTCTCAAAGCAGTTGATACAGTCTTGTGAGGTGGGAGATGAGAAAGCTTGGGACCACCGAGAGAGGATGGCAAAAGAAGGAAGCCTTTATCACTCCCTCTGTTCAAGTTTTTTTTTTTTTAATTCCAACTGGGGCTCCAAACAGGTCTTTGTTGTTAAAGTTGTATTTCTCTGTGTTAATTTATGATCCTTAACTCAAATCTAGAGTTTCGAGCTCATTTTGATAATTCCTCTTTAGTCTGTGGAGACAGGAGTCTGCCGTCAGCCAGTGGTGAGAGTGGAAGAAATAAAGTCCCTAGTCCAGACTGGGGCAGGCTCTGCTGCTCCGCAAACTAGGGGTGTGGTCCCTGAAGAGCCCTTCTGAGGACAGCACAGGAGGGGCGTCCCGCCTGGAGAAAGGGCAGAGGGGGGTGGGGGATTGTTTGTGTGAGCAGTGTGGGCTCTGTGGCTTTGCCTTCTCCTCCTGGAAGTGCAACCTGGGGCCCTTCACGTGCAGAGCCAGAGGCCTAGGGTGACCACAACTCTCCCACCCTTTCTGGGTCACCCTCTGGACCCAAGTCCCCATACGCCTCCTCTGCCCTCCTATCCCAGCATAAGCACTGTGACTGGGCTCAGGGGTGTACCCTGGGACTTGACCTCGGTAGACTCAGGCTTCCCCTAGTTCTGGTGGGACCTGTGAGCCTAGCGGGTCTGAGTTCAGGGAAAGCCTGGCGAAAGGCTCCTGCAGCCAGCTCCTTCCTGATGCACGTGAGATTGTGGTGGGGCAGCCTCCGACCTGGCACCTCCCCTGGGCGCCCCTCTCCACACAGCCCTGCCCAGTTCCCTCCCCCGCCCCCGCAACCGCCCAACCACATCCTCCTGCCTCCTAGTTCTAGAGGAGTGCTCTTTGGATGCCCATTTGCAACTGGCACCCCATGGCCCTGCACGGAGTCAATCCAGCTAATGACCTCAACCTGAAGTGCACAACTTTGAAACTGCTAGATACGTGGGAAATGAACAAAAAAAAAAAAAAGAGGAGAAACACTTAACAAGAAAAACAGTTACAAAAAAAGTTATATGGGACTGTATTCTCACATCATGGACTCAAAGAGGCTGGGTTGTATTTTTGTTTGCAAACAAGTCTTAGATAAGGGAATTGGTACCAGGAATAGATGTAGAGTTTGACTTTGGAAAAATGAGGGAAAATCTGGGATTGATTAATTGACGTGGATGAGACTGAAAATAGTGATAACAACATAACATTCAAAGATGAAATCCTAGCAGCCTAGAACATGCAGTGGAAATTTTTCTAAGTAGCACCAGAAAAGACCTTTAATCACTACACAAAATGGGTCAGTAGTTCAAGATCTCCCTAAGAAAATAGGAGGCCGAGACCACTTTCATTCAGGTTGCAGCAAACAGGCAAGAAACAGAGCATTTTAGTCTTGTGCAAAGTCAGAAAAGAAGAGAAAAAGATGAGATGCTCCTCTACTTCATCCCTAAGGCTAGTTTAATATTGACACCAAATTAGACAAGGATCGTAGAAGAAGAGTTACAGGGCAAGCACACTAAGTAACTGAGATGCAAAAACCTACATAAAATACTGGCAAAGGAAATCCAGCAAAGTATAAACCAGGTAATACGCCATCATCAAGGGGGTTTATCATCAGCATGCAAGCTTGAGTGAACATTAAAGATTTAATAATTTAATTCACCATAAGCACAGATGGAAGAAGAAAAGACATGTTCACCTCAAGAGATGGGGACAAAGCAGTTGATAAAATCCAATCACACTGAGAGATAAGGACTCTGAGCAATCATGGACCAGAAAAGGAGTTCCTTAAGTTGGAAAAATACAACTGGCATGATAGTTCATGGTGAAATGTGGGACATTCTCTTTAAAATTAATTAGCATTAAAATAAGGATGCTTTCCCAATTTGAAGACTGGCGTCTGGCGTCTTAAACATTAGAAAGCAGCCATCTAAGGTTCATCCATTGGTCTCAACTCACCTGGATCAAAGGAGAATGAAGAACACCAAGGACACGAGGTGATTACGAGCCCAGGAGACAGAAAGGGCCACGTGAATCAGTTACTACATCATCCTGAGACCAGAAGAACTAGATGGTGCCCGGCTACAACCAATGACTGCCCTGACAGGGAACACAACAGAGAAACCCTGAGGGAGCAGGAGAACAGTGGGATGCAGACCCCAAATTCTCATAAGATCATACTTAATGGTCTTACTGAGACTGGAAGGATCCCAGTGGTCATGACCCCCAGACCTTCCGTTGCCCCAGGACAGGAACCATTCCCGAAGCCAACTCTTCAGACATGGATTGGACTGGACAATGGGTTGGAGAGGGATGCTGGTGAGGAGTGAGCTTCTTGAATCAGGTGGACACTTGAGACTATGTTGGCATCTCCTGCCTGGAAGGGAGATGAGAGGGTGGAGGGGGTTTAGAAGCTGGCGAAAAGGACACGAAAAGAGAGAGTGGAGGGAGAGAGCAGGCTGTCTCATTAGGGGGAGAGTAATTGGGAGTGTGTAGCAAGGTGCATACGCGTTTTTGTGTGAGAGACTGACTTGATTTGAAAACTTTCACTTAAAGCACACAAAAAAATTCTTTAAAAAAATAAGGATGCTTTCTATCATTATTTATATTAAATATTTAACACTGGAGGCCCAAGCTAGAACAAAGCGACAACAAAAAGAAGGAAAAGCTGCAACTGCTATTACTCATAGATTACAGAAATGCCTCCACAGAAAAATTAACAAACCATTGAAATTAATGCTAGTCAATCATAAATATAAACTAAAAAATAAACTGCATTTCTATGCATCAGCATCAAGCCGACTCTGTTGTAGCTCTTAGTGAAGGCAGAGGACACTGATAAGGAAATAGCAGGATTCGGGTGGGCTAGACAAGGAGGGGAGAACACTATTTTACACCAGGCTTCATGGATAACCATGGGTATGTGTTAGTCATCTAGGGCTGCCATAAGAAAAAAATAACACTATTGGGTGGCTTTAAAGAACAGATATTTATTTTCTCACAGTTCGGGAGGCTAGAAGTAGGAATTCAGGGCATGGCTCATGTCTACTTCAGCTTCTAGCAGCTTCCAGCCACCCTTTGCGTTCCTGGCCTTGTAGATTATCTTCCCCTTTGTCTGTCTCCCTCTTCCCCTGTTTGTGTCTGTGTCTATTCTGTTCTTTTTGTAACTCACAAGGGATTAGGTTTAGGACCCACCCTACACTGGTATGGCCTCATTAAAATAATTTTAAAAATCCCCTATATCCAAATCAGGTCACATTTATAGGTACAGTAGTTAGGATTTCAACGTACCTTTGGGGTTACACAATTCAGTCCATATAGTACCCTCACCAGATATTCTAGGCTGAGAGTACAAATATGAGCAGCTGAGAGTTCTATTTTTTGTCTATATTAGTTGGCTATCACTTGTCTGAGTCCACCCATATAAACTTTGGAGCAACTTATTATGAAGGACCAGGCCAACCTTTATTAGCCATGTCCATTATGTGGGAAAACGCACACATTCCCATCACTGAAGCCCTGAGAAATTCATCGATAAGGGTGGAATGGGGTTGGGACCAAGAATTGTTTCATGGCGTTGATAACATGGCATAGCTGTTAGACATCTACGTGGAGATGGCAGGTAATAATACTGACAGCTAACACTTACTGGTGCCAGGACTCTTGTGAGGGTTTCTCCTTTCTTAAGATACTTGCTCTGCATGATACCCATGTGAGGAATGTATCATTATAAGGCACATTTTACAGATGAAGAACTCAGTACAGAGAGTTACGCTGACATTTGAATAGAAGTCATGAACCAGGAGGAGTTGAAATGGATGGAGGTGTAAACATCACATCCTCAGCTACAGACAGCCACCGACTCACTGAGACATCCTAGAGAGAGGGTGTCTATATAGAGAGAGAGGACTAAGCACTGAGCCTGAGGGCACTCTGACATCTAGAAGCCGGACAGATGAACGGCAGCCAACAAAGCTCTCTGAAGTCCAGTGTGGTTCCTGGAGCATGGTCTGTCCTTTCTCTGGACTGCATTTTACCAGTCCCCCTCCCACCCGCACTGGGTGTCCCCTTCACAATGGCAGGGACAATGTGTACCTTTCACCACTGCGTCCACATGATGTAGACTATTCCTGGCACATGGAATCTTTCTAAATATTGATTGAATGAAAAAATGAAAATGATGAATGAAATCATAGTTTGCTACCCCCACGTGTCTGACAGTTTGTCATATTGTGGGGGCTTGTGTGTTGCTGTGATGCTGGAAGCTATGCCACCGGTATTCAGATACCAGCAGGGTAACCCATGGAGGACAGGTTTCAGCTGAGCTTCCAGACAAGAGAGCCTAGGAAGAAGGACCCGGAAATCTACTTCTGGAAAGCATTAGCCAGTGAAAACCTTAGGAACAGCAACGGAACACTGTCTGATATATGGCCGGAAGATGACCCCCCCAGGTTGGAAGGCACTCAAAACATGACTGGGGAAGAGCTGCCTCTTCAAAGTAGAGTCAACCTTAATGACATGGATGGAGTAAAGCTTTCAGGACCTTCATCTGCTGATATGGCACTTCTCAAAATGAGAAGAAATAGCTGCAAACATCCATTAATAATTGGAACCTGGAATGTACGAATTATGAATCTTGGAAAATTGGAAATCATCAAAAATGAAATGGAATGCACAAACATCAATATCCTAGGCATTCGTGAGCTGAAATGGGCTGGTACTGGCCATTTTGAATCAGACAATCATATAGTCTTCTACGCTGGGAATGACAACTCGAGGAGGAATGATGTTGCATTCATCGTCAAAAAGAACATTTCAAGATCTATCGTGAAATACAACGCTGTCAATGATAGGATAATATCCACACTCCTACAAGAAAGACCAGTTAACACAACTATTATTCAAGTTTACACACCAACCACCAGGGCCAAAGATGAAGAAATAGGAGATTTTTTTCGGCTGCTGCAGTCTGAAATTGATCGAACATGCTATCAAGATGCATTGATAATTACTGGCTATTGGAATGCAAAAGCTGGAAATAAAGAAGGATCAGTAGTTGGAAAATACGGCCTTGGTGATAGAAACAATGCCGGAGATCAAATGATAGAATTTTGCAAGACCAATGACTTCTTCATTGCAAATACCTTCTTTCACCAGCATAAACGGTGACTATACACATGGACCTCGCCAGATGGAACACACAGAAATCAAATTGACTACATCTGTGGAAAGAGACGATGGAAAAGCTCAATATCATCAGTCACAAAACGGCCAGGGGCTGACTGTGGAACAGACCATCAATTGCTCATATTCAAGTTCAAGCTGAAATTGAGGAAAATCAGAGCAAGTCCATGACAGCAAAAATATCCCACCTGAATTTAGAGACCATCTCAAGAATAAATTTGACACATTGAACACTAGTTACCGAAGACAAGACAAGTTTTTGAATGACATCAAGGACATCATCCATGAAGAAAGCAAGAGGTCACTGAAAAGATAGGAAAGAAAGAAAAGACCAAGATGGGTGTCAGAGGAGACTCTGAAACTTGCTCTCGAACCTCGAGCAGCTAAAGCAAAAGGAAGAATTGATGAAATAAAAGAACTGAAGATTTCAAAGGGCCTCTCAAAAAGACAAAGTAAAGTATTATAATGACATGTGCAAAGAGCTGGAGATGGAAAACCAAAAGGGAAGAACATGCTCGGTGTTTCTCAAGCTAAAAGAACTGAAGAAAAAATTCAAGCCTCGAGTTGCGAAAGTGAAGGATTCCATGGGGAAAATATTAAACGACGCAGGAAGCATCAAAAGAAGATGGAAGGAATACACAGAATTATTATACCAAAAAGAATTGGTCACTATTCAACCATTTCAAGAGGTGGCCTATGATCAGGAACCAATGGTACTGAAGGAAGAAAAGTCAAAGCTGTTCTGAAGGCATTGGCGAAAAACAAGGCTCCAGGAATTGATGGAATATCAATAGAGATGTTTCAGCAAACAGATGCAGCGCTGGAGATGCTCACTCGTCTATGCCAGGAAATATGGAAGACAGCGTCCTGGCCAACTGATTGGAAAAAAAAAAAAAAAGAAATATATATATATATATATTTTTTGGAAGAGATCCATATTTATGCCTATTCCCAAGAAAGGTGACCCAAACGAATGTGGAAATTATAGAACCATATGATTAATATCACACACAAGCAAAATTTTGCTGTAGATCTTTCAAAAACGGCTGCAGCAGTATATCGACAGGGTACTGCCAGAAATTCAGGCCAGTTTCAGAAGAGGACGTGGAACCAGGGATATCCTTGCTGATGTTGGATGGATCCTGGCTGAAAGCAGAGACTACCAGAAGGATGTTTACCTGTGTTTTATTGACTATGCAAAGGCATTCAACTGTGTGGATCATAACAAACTATGGATAACACTGGGAAGAATGGGAATTCCAGAATACTTAATTGTGCTCATGAGGAACCTTTACATAGATTAAGAGGCAGTTGTTCAGACAGAACAAGGGGATACTGATTGGTTTAAAGTCAGGAAAGGTGTGCGTCAGGGTTGTATTCTTTCACCATACCTATTTAATCTGTATGCTGAACAAATAATACGAGAATCTGGACTATATGAAAAAGAACGGGGCATCAGGATTGGAGGAAGACTCATTAACAACCTTCATTATGCAGATGACACAACCCTGCTTGCTGAAAGTGAAGAGGACTTGAAGCACTTACTAATGAACATCAAAGACCACAGCCTCCAGTATGGATTACACTGCAACATAAAGAAAACAAAAATCCTCACAACTGGACCAATGTGCAACATCATGAGAAATGGAGAAAAGATTGAAGTTGTCAAGGATTTCATTTGACTTGGATCCACAATCAACAGCCATGGAAGCAGCAGTCAAGAAATCAAAAGACACATTGCATTGGGCAAATCTGCTGCAAAGGACCTCTTCAAAGTGTTGAAGAGCAAAGATGTCACCCTGAAGACTAAGGTGCGCCTGACGCAAGCCATGCTATTTTCAATCACATCATATACATGTGAAAGCTGGAAAATGAATAAGGAAGACCGAAGAAGAGTTGACGCCTTTGAATTGTGGTGTTGGTGAAGAATATTGAATATACCATGGACTGCCAAAAGAACGAACAAATCTGTTTGGGAAAAAGTGCGGCCAGAATGCTCCTTAGAGGCAAGGATGGCGAGACTGCGTCTTATATACTTTGGATATGTTGTCAGGAGAGATCAGTCCCTGGAGAAGGACGTCACGCTTGGCAGAGTACAGGGTCAGCGGAAAAGAGGGTGACCCTCAATGAGGGGGATTGACACAGTGGCTGCAACAATGAGCTCAAGCATAACAATGATTGTAAGGATGGCGCAGGACCAGGCAGTGTTCCGTTCTGTTGTGCATAGGGTCCCTATGAGTCAGAACCAACCCGACGGCACCTAACAACAACAACGACAATCTTTGAATACTTTAAGGGCCTTCGTGTGTAAGAGGGAGAAAATATGATCTGAGTTGATCCTGAGACTATCTCCTAGTGTTAAAGAATGCTGAATAACAAATAAAAAAAAAGGTTCAATAGCAAAGATTTTTGTTAAAAGATTTAAGTATAGGTTGAAGATTACCAGAAACATGCACATTTAATATTTCAACTATACTCAAATTGCTAAAATTATATACTCCTTGCACACAGCAGAATATAATAAAACAATTTGATGTTGTCTGTAAAATAAACAAAACTTTATCATGGAAATATAATATTGAGTGAAAGGAGCAGGATATAATATTTAAGTGAATATACATAAATGTGTGCGACACACATATAAAACCCATTGCCGTGGAGTCTATTCTTACTCATGGTGTTCCCATGTGTGTTGGGGTAGTCTCCAAATTTTCAATGACTAGAATATACTTCTACAAGCAGGACAAAATTAAACGAATATATTTAAACAATAAATGAACAGAAGTGAAAGAATTAAACCTGTGGAGAGGCTGCCCAGGAACCCAAGACTACAATAACATTGGTATGGAAAGCAGAATGATGGTGTCGGGAAGCCTGGTGGTCACATGCTTCCAGCTCGAAAGAGAAGAGCAAATAAACCAGGGGAGAAGACAGTGAGCCAGAAGAGTGGGAGAAATCAAGTATTTATCGAGTGCCAACCAAGGCTGAGCCTCTGCTGATGGCATGTAGTCCCTCATTTAAACCTTAGAAGGATGTAATGGGTGGGATAGACCTTGTTATCCACTTTCGTCATGCAAACATTTTATAAATTTGAACAGTAGCATGTTACAAAAACAAATTAGAAAATAGAGAAAAGTATAATAAAAGAATACGCCTCATCCGTTGAGTACTATTATGTTGCCCCAGCAGCTGCTCATCGTTGTTGTTGTAAACATACCACACAACCTTTGGTGACTGAACAACTGACAGTAATTACCATTAATTGGCTGTGCAACCCTGCCCTTAATCAATGTGACTTTCCTACCACTGTTAACCAGAACTCAGTCTCCATATGCAGGAACACCACTTTATTTCCTCCTTCCTGCCCCTGGTAACCCCTAATAAACTTTTATGTCTACACATTTGCTTGTTTTTGTAAAAGACGGGTGTTTGCATCTGAAAGTTCACGACAAGCCACAAGGGTGAATTCATGTGGTAGCAGAAGTTATTTGCAATACATATATCCTAATACTGACTTGGTTCTGGAATACATAAAGAACAATCCAAAAAGGAAAAAGGAAGCGGACAGTTCAATAGAAAAATGAGCGAATACTTGTACACTGTATAAAAGATTTCTATATGGCCAAGAAACATATGAAAAGTGACAAAACTTCACTGGTTATCAGAGAAATTCTAATAAAAAGCCATAATGTGATACTATCCCCTACACGCCAGAATGGCTAAAATGGAAAGGATGGAAAATACCAACTATTGGGTATAACGTGGAGTAAATGGAGCTCTAATCTACCGCTACTGGAAGTGTAATTTGATACAACCAGTTTAAAAATGTTTTGTCTGTATTTACAAGAGCTGTGAACATACATATATCCTAGGACCCAGCAATGCTACTTCTAGATACATACCCAGTAGAAATGGGTACATATCTTCACCAAAACACATACACTTCTCAGCATCTGCTAAGGAATGAACACCTTCCTTAGGAATGTCTAACTTTTAAAGCATTATTCTCTGTCTGTTCTAAGGTGATGTCCATATATGATGATAAGTTTACACAGAAAAGTCTAGAGCTTTATGTGAAATTCCACAGCAAATCTCTAGAGGCTCCTGTTCTCATAGCTTCTGTCTCCTCTGCAGCCCCTGCTTCTGTCTGTCCGTCTGCTGGGCTGCACCACACGGAACCAGTTATGAAATTCAAGCCCATCTTACACTCGCCAAGGTCCTACTCACACAAAATTTGTATTAGCTTAAAAGAAAAGGTGTGTAGATAAGATACACAAGGGATTTAATTGCAGAAAACAAACCTTAAAATGAAATGGCTGGGAATGGTGGCCTCCCTTTGTAAAAAGGCTTCTCTGTACGGACTACGGGAAAATGCAGTCAAGATATGGGTCATGGGAAAAGGAGCGTTTGTAGCAATTTGGTAATCACTCAGACCACCTGTAAAAATGTTTTCATCCTTTTTCTCATACCTTACACAAAACAACCTTACACAAAACAAAATTCCAGATGGATCGAATATTTAAAACTAAAATATGCAACCATAAAAATTTTAGAAGTTTTTATTTTCTTTTTATTGATAAAAGAGAAAGACTTTTTAAAAATCCCAAAATATGAAGGCTAAAACTGTTAAGATCTATAGATCTTTGGCATATCAAAAAGTATATGAAGAGAGTAAAAATACAGGCAAAAAGCTGAAAAAAAGTTTGCAGGCTAAGGATTTGAATAGAGAGTTCTCAAAAGCAGATACAGAAACTGTCAACAAGCACAGGAAAAGAAGCGTAACCTCATTAGTCATCAGGGAAATTCAAATCTAAACTAAAGTGCACTATTATTTCAAAACCACTAAGATGGCTAAACTCAACAGGATGGACAACAAGTGTCGGCGACGATGTGGAGAAGCTGGAATACCGCTGGTGGAAATGTAAAATGATCCAATTGTTTTGGAAAACGGTTTGGCAATTCTGCAGAAAGTTAAACAGAGAATTACCACACAACACTGCAATTGCACTCCTAGGTCTGTACCCCGGAGAATCAAAAGCATGTTCACATACAAACTTACACAGAGTATTCCTAGTAGTGTTATTCATAACAGCCAAACTGTGGAGAGAACCCACATGTCATGACCTGATAGACAGGATGTGGTATATTCATAGACTGGAATATTACTCAGCCACAAAAAGGCACCAAGTACTGATACATGCCACAACATGGACGAACCTTGAGAACATTACGCTAAATGAAAGAAGCCAAACACAAATGACCGCATCCTGCATGATTCCATTTACGTGAAATGTCCAGAACAAACCAACACAGACAGAAGTAGATTAGTCGTTGCTACGGCTTGGAGGAAAGGAGTAATGAGGGTGACTGTTAATACGCCTTCATTAACAAGGGCCTTTATTTACGGGGCACTGAAAATATTCTGAAGATAGACAGTGGTGACTGTTGTGCCAAGTCTGCCCATATACTAAAAGCCACGGTATTGTGCATATTTTCAAAGGCAGTGTTACGGCAGGTGAATTGTATCTCAATAGAAATATTTGTGATTCCTAAAAGACTAACTTTTCAATTAACATATAGAACCTATAAATCAGTAGGGAAAAAAACAATCCAATTTTAAAACGTCTCCCTCCAAAGCAAAGGGAAGGGGGTACATTCCATCCGTACAGCTTATTTTTTTATCTCTTCATTATTCAACTTCTATTCTCATCTTATGTAACTCTAAATTATACAAATAATTGTCTCCATTTTCCTTATCCCTGTTTTCACTATTTAACTAAATAAAGACAGCAACACAGTGTTTTTTATAAAAACCCACCCACATTCGCTCAAATCATTTTTTAGCACTTCTTAGGTGCCATGTACCAGGATACTCGGACAAACACAACAGACAAGTTCCTGCCTGCATGGGCCTTCTATTTTTGTGAAGCAGGCAGATGATAAACCAGCCAACCAGCTCTTAATGTAACCTAACATTAAGGAGGGAAACGTAATTTTGGAGCTATCTCAAGCTGTTGTCTCTCTCACAAAGATTTCTCCGAATCTAGTGAAAAGTAAACACCTCGAAGGAACTCTGTGGGGCCAATAAATGTGAAAAAGCCATTACATTTCAGTTTTGTTTTGTTACTTTCACCTGGTACCCTGTCATTATTTTTTAATAACATGATTATGGAGCTGACATCAAACTCTCACCACTTGGCTGAAAGAAAAAACCAAACCTGTAGCCATCTAGTCAATTCTGACTCAGAGACCCTATACGAGAGTAGAACTGCCCCATAGGGTTTCTAGGGAGCAGCTGGTGTTGGGACACAATTCCCTCTTATAAGAATCTGAAAGCTGTTCACTGTGGATGTGAGAGGGACTCAGTAACACTTGCAGAGATTTCCACATGGGTGGGGTGCTCTAGTGTGAGCATCGGGGGAATGGACCCCATGTGCACTTTGCAGCCTTCTGCAGATTATGACACAACAAACATTCACTCTTCATCGTCCTACATCTTGGAAGAGAACAGAGGGAATTGTTAGGCAGGACCCTTCAAAAATGCAGGGCAGGAAATTTTATTGCAACATTAAATGGAAAATAAAATCTTCCTACATTTTTCCTCCTTCCCTACCTCATTTCAAGGAGATAGCTGGACTCACAGTGTTGAAGCCCTGAAACTTCAAGACTCTGAAGAGTCTGTGGTAAAAGCCTCAGCTCACTGAGGTGATCACACTGAGGGAACTGGAGCCCAGGGGAAGAGTGACAGTCAGATAGTAGGGTCCTAGACATTGGGAAGGGGTAGGACCTCCTTCTTGATAGTGCCCTGGAGTAGGTTACAGCACTTCAAAGGCTGATGCAGGCACATAAGTAGACAAACCCTGTTATGCTGTTGACAGCCCCACCAAGGTTCTCATGATCCAGCTGAGAATGGAAACAGCAGAACGAATGCTTCTAGAGAGATCACCCACATAGGCTGAGGCAATGGGTGTGTTGAAGGTCTTCTCCAAGCACTGGTCCAGACCCTGGGAATTATTGCATATCTGGAGGAGGGAGTACCCTAAAAGTAAGTGAGGTTAAAAACTCCCCTCAATTTTGTAAGCAGGTAGTTCTGAGCCTCAATTCATTTTATTTTTTAAAAAATCATGCTTTTATTCATACATGATTTTGTGCAGACTCGCACATAAAATTCGTATTACTCATTCGTGCATTAAGTCAACAAAGATTTCCTGTATAAACAGCTACATGTCAGACCCTAGGCCAGATGCTCTTGGTGATGAAATGACTTAGAGAAGTTGCCTCACTGCCTGGTGAGAGAAACGGCCAAGTTAACAGGTGTATCAGTCACGTATTGCTGTGTAACAGATGACTCCAAAAGGTAGTGTCTTAAAAAAACAACCATTTACTAAGCTCACAATTTTTCAGGTTGTCAATTTGGGGTTCTTCTGATCTGGGCCAGCCACAGTGGCTCACAGCAGGGCTTACTCATGTGTCTACAATTTGATTCCAGGTCACCTGCGAGTCAGTTTCATAAAATCAACTCAGGGAAACCGCTGGATCCTCTTTCCAATGGTCCCTCATCATTCAGCAGGCTGGCCTGGGGTCACTCCCACAGGTTCTCAGGGTTTAAGAGCAACAAAAGGGCAAGACTCAATGTAAAATCTTTTCAATTCTCTCCTTGTATCATCTCTGCTACTATTTCAATGGCTGAAGCAACCATTAGAAGAAGACTCCTACTGCTAATGAAAGGTGCTCTGGAGTCTCATAGAAGGCGTGGGCACAGAGAGAGGAAGAATGTGTAGTAAATGCAATTGTGTTTTATGCGGCAGTAAAGGGTTTCCTGGGTACAATGGAGTACAGAGCAAGAAGTGGACTCATCTACCAGGAGAAGATTCAGGGAAGACTACAACCAGGAAGTGATGCCTGAACCAAGTTGGGAATATGACTGAATAGTTAAGGGGTGAAAAAAGGCCGAGCATCCAGGAAGCCCCAGGTATTTTCCAGAGGCTTCAGTAAAAGGGGAGGGATGGCTTGATGAGAAAAGTCTGAGGAAATAGGCTGAAAACACTGGGGCATTTGTTACATTTGTGAACAGGCACAGATTATCTTTTGTTCTATTGTTTCCCTACCATTCCTGCCTCTTCTGTCCTTTGGGGTCACACAAAACAAGCCCCTACCATCCCCATGTTGAAACTTTTATTTTCCTTGGAGAAGTCTCCTCCTTCCTCATCACCACCCCAACCTTCTTAATTTCCTCCTCAAATGGTCTCCCCATTTGCTGCCTTCTCTTCTAAATGGCCTCCTAAACAAAAGCAGAGTCTGTCATGGGCTTTCCCCAAGTCAACTCCCAAACTTCCCATTCTGACTGACCACAAAACTCCTGAGTCTTAGGGCTTCTTGGTGAAGTCATGAGCCTAATCTTTCCAATGGGGTCAGTTTTCTTCACCTTCACGCTTCACCAGGGAGAGTAGGCCAGCAGACGGGAAGGGAGAGAACATCTCCTAGTCAGAGAGCAGAGCCTGTGTGAAGCCTCAGAGGCTAAGGAGACCTAAGAGGGGCTCAGAGTGGACATTTTATAACCAGAGCTGGAGAGACATGATTCCAACAGAGTCAAATGAGAGGACTGGGAGAAAGCAGCTGCCCATTATACTGTTATCATTCCCTGTGCTCTCTTTACCCACCAGGGGATAGTAACCCCTTACACGGCATGGAAAATTTCAATTCATTTTTAGTATCTAATCTCCTTCTTCCTACATTGGCACTAGCACTTCTCAAGTGTCTACCTGACAGTTTCATGTTTTTCTGGTTGCCCTGTTTAGCTTCAAACTGGGCCCATGGAACTCAGCACTGTCAGCAATGATGTCACACAGGATCACGGAAGCCTTGGTGCTAACTCAGATCTCAGCTGCTTTTTGAAAAGGGTGCCGATCTCAGGTCTTGTGGGAGAGAAACCGTAGCTACTGAATCAAGGAAATTCAGGAGCAAGCCAGAGTCCCCAGGTTATTAAAGGGTCCTGCTGGGAGAAGGGATAAAGGTCCTTCAGAGACCATTATGTTTGGACATCTTCACCCAGGCAGGATGAAACAGTGATACACGAGGAAAAGGCCTTTCTCTAAGACTCTAGATAAAGATAAGGAAAAATCGACCCAGATTGATGAGTGCTACAGAACAAAAGGTCTGACTTCCACCAGAAAAGAGAGCCATGGTAGGACAAGATGAAGGATTTGGGATGAATGGATAAGGTCATAAGGAAGATTCTCCTGAGAAAGCACTTTCTGTCATTTAGTAGATAATTAACCAAAGTTTATTTTGTCAATAAGAAATGTAGGAATAAATGAGGGATGAAACGAAAGAATTCAATTGTAAGTTTGAGAGCTTTCCAGAATAGCTGCTGACAAGGCACTCTTTTCTTCTGGATCTGAACATGATGGAAGGGAAGGAAGCCAGTGGGCAACTGGGGCAGAGAATATAGGATGGTGGAAAGGGTGGGTAGGAAGAAGCGTACTTAATTATTATATTTTCTAATGAGATGGAATTAATATACCATGTGAAGAACTAAGGAAATTACTCAGGAGGTTCTGGGAGTAGTAGGTTGAAGAGCCCAGAACCCACATCATTGAGGGCAGAAGAAGGGCTGTAGACTCCTCCCTAGATCCAGGAACTCCCGTTACCCTCCTGTGTCTCCTACCCACCTCCTTCAAGAGCCTAACAACTCCTAACCACAAACATGGCTACAGGATAGAATTTTTTATTTTCCTACTTTTCTCAACCTGAGCTTCATCTAGGATCAGTCATGTATCACTCTTTTCAGGCCAGTTTTGTTACCCTCCCCACTACTATTACCTCTGCTGTGCTCCTCCACCCAGTGCTGCCCTCCACTGGCCCTGCTTCCTGCTGCTTCCTGGTTTTCTGACTGGCCTCTAATACCCTTTGAGAGATCCCCCACCCCATCTTCTGTCTGTCACTGGAGCTTACACTCTCCTCCCAAAATCCTTCTCTTTCTTCCTTAACTGGCCAATCATTCCCTCATACTTAGAAAAATACTGACCCTTATGCTGACATATTCAAGCCTGCCCCCCGCCCCCCCCCGCCCACAGGAGGCATGGTTGTGATTTGGCTACTAAGGTTTGTGCCATCAGACTCTCATATATGGACATCTGTTTCTGCCTCACCCTGAAGGACATGGTAATGGGCTTCTGTTCAGAGAAAGGCAATTTTAATCTCCTGGTGTAGGCTAGTTATGGGTATGAGGAGAAGTTTTAAATTATACAGAAAAGTACAAATTATGCTGTCTCTTTAAGTATAATTCCTTCTATGAAAATCCTTCCCTTAAAAGGAGGATGAAAACAAGTTACAAAGAGGAGACCGATTCTCCTGTTTCAATGTTTACACTCTAAATTTACTAAAAAAAATAACTTTCATAGAAAACAGCTTTTAGAGAAACCATGTATTATCATGAAAGTGCAGAGAATGAGGTAATTTCCATATTCCACAGGAGCAAGTTCACTTCCATCCAACAAATGCAAAAAAAAAAAAAAAAATGTTTTTTAATGTGCTGTCCTCTGTTTATATTATAAACTATCACTGGATAAACCTTTGGCTGCTACCTAAAATGTTGGCAGTTGGAATCCACCAGCCGCTCCTTGGAAACCCTGTGGGGAGTCCTACTCTGTCCTATAGGGTTGCTAAGAATTGGAATCTACTAAAAGAAAACTGGGAGTTTTTTTTTTTTTTTAAATCAATGTATTATAATTTTTTGAAAAACGATAGACTTTTGCTATAAGGTAGTACCATCACTGAAATTTTCAGGAGGAGACTTTATTGCCCAGAGTAAATTCCGTAAACTATGGTCGGTGCCTGGGGAAGAAGAAAGAAACCATGGGGACTGTGGAGGTGGAGGATGGTGGTGATGGACAGGTCTCCAGGGATCCCTGAGACCAGAGACTTAGGTCACAGTTGAGACACCAGAGCCCAGACGGCTCATGTAAATTAACTCTCCACTAGTGCAAGTCTCAACCCAAGAGGAAAGTGTCACTCAGGGTAGAACATGAGAACAAAAAGCCCAAGTTCCAAGCCCAGGAAGATTCCCCAAGTTATCAGCGAGGTCTTTTTCAACAGCTTCCACTAGGCAGAATTCTCACTCATCAAATTACTCCAGAGATCAATAGGTCAAGTATGAGTATTTTACCCAAGTGTGTAAAGTCAAGGGGTTAGCCATGGTCTGACAGACCAGACCAAAACATCTCACACCCCTGTCGGCAAAAGGCCCCTGGTCTTGGGGCTGAGTTTTTGAAGAAAGTGAGTGCCATCAGGTCTGCCCTCACTCTAACCAACACTGAGTCCCTGGTCAGCATCCTGGAGTCCTGGCAAGAAGAGCCAGGCACCTCCAGGAGCATCTGGAGGAGAAGACAGGGGCTGAAGAGGCTACCACACCTACTGGTGCTGCTACACATTTGGGAGATCTGGCTGCAGAGGGTGCAGGCATGGCCTCAAGGTCAAAGGAGAAAGCACCTGAAGATGTGCTAGGACTCTTAGACTGAGAGGAGCAGGATGTCTGGACTGCAAAATATGCACCTTTCAGGGAAGAACTTCATTCAGCCTTTTTGTAGGGGTTTTGGAATATACAATTAAAATAAATGTAAACAATTATTAGAAAAAAATCTCTGAAAATAAAATTTAATTTTTTTAAATCACTGCTCCATACACCACATGTAAATGGCTTGATATAAAGCACTGGTCTTTTGTGATTCACAAAAAGGAGGTGTCAATTCCTGAACAAGAACTGAAGTGACAGGAGAAACTCCCCATGCTGTTAGAGCCCTGAGTATGGGCCCTAATCCAATAATCTGTCCTCATTAATTCCTTTTCATTTCATCTCAGCAAAAGAGGGGAGGGAGGAGGTGACAGAGGGTTACATGTGCCTATTCTGTTCTTTAGCATCTAGTTCACTGCCAGGAACAAGTATTCAT
Organism: Loxodonta africana; assembly: GCF_030014295.1. Taxonomy (NCBI): domain Eukaryota; kingdom Metazoa; phylum Chordata; class Mammalia; order Proboscidea; family Elephantidae; genus Loxodonta; species Loxodonta africana. The sequence continues at coordinate 1,698,202 of NW_026975002.1, read as the reverse complement.
AAGAGTCTAAAAAACGTTAAAGTACAAATAAGGAGGAAAACCTCCTAGTATATATATGTATTAGGTGGCACAAAGAGTTAAGTGCTCAGCTACTAACTGAAAGGTAGGCAGTTTAAATCCACTCAGAGTTGTCTTGGAAGAAAGGCCTGGCAATCTACCTCCAAATGGTCACAGCTATTGAAAACCGTATGGACGGCAGTCCTACTCTGAAAACTCACGGGGTCGTCATGAGTGAAAATCTACTCAACGGCAACTGGATTGGTAATCTATATATGGCATAAATGTTGGGAAAATTAGTTCCTGAACATATACACGGCATGTAGAATACACTGTACGTTAGTATTATGTGCCAAAACCCACTGTCATCAAGTCGATTCTAACTCATACTGACCCCAAAGGACAGAGTAAAACTACCCCATAGGGTTTCCAAGGCTGTAAGTCTTCACTGAAGCAGACTGCCACATCTGTCTCCTACAGAGAGGCTGGTGGGTTCGAACCACTGACCTTTCAGTTAGCAGCCAAGTTCTTTAACCACAGAGCCACTAGGGCTCACTGCTGTCATCTACAGTGATTACATAAGCAAATTCTGAAACAAACTCCCTGGGTTTAAATCCTAACTCAGTTTATCAGCTGGGTGATCTGGGCACGTTACTTTACCTCTCACTGCCTCAGTTTCCCATTTCTAAAATGGGTCTTATTCAAAAGGTTGTTACGCAGGTTAAATAAAACACACAAAGCACTTAGAAAAAGGCCTTACACACAGAATGAACACAATAAATGTTAGTTTTCATAATTATTAAGGGAATACAAACAAACGGCTAGGTTGAAGGAACTTCCATTGAGAAAGAGTTGAGTTCCAAAATTCATGTGTAAAGTCATTTACATCAACTGTTAAAGTTGTATGTTTAGATTCAAGTGATTACTGAGGTGTGTTATGATCTTGAACAGAGCTCTGGGGACTATACAGGCAGACTCTGCATGCCCTTCTCCTGCACATCCATTCCATCTCCCTTGGAGCCCAGACATGATGTTATCAATTAAACCCCTCCCACACTGGTGGTGTACTGTTTAAGAGCTATGGCTGCTAACCAAAAGGTCATCAGTTCAAATCCACCAGGTGCTCCTTGGAAAGTCTATGGCACAGTTCTGCTCTGCCCTATTAGGCCGCTATGAGTTGGAATAGACTCAGTGGCAATGGGTTTTTAACGGGTATGAGGTAACTGTTCAGTGCTTAAAGACATACCAAAAGCAACCACTAACACAAAAGTTCTTATTTCAGAGTAGCAAAACCTTTTTCTAACACAGTGGTGAATTAGGGTGGACTGTGGATCAAGAAGAGCCCTGGTGGCATAGTGGTTAAGAGCTCAGCTGCTAACCAAAAGGTGAGCAGTTCGAATCCAACAACTAGTCCTTGGAAACTCTATTGGGTAGTTCTACTCTATGCTATAGGGTCTCTACGAGTTCGAATCAACTAGGGTCTCTATGAGTTGGAATCAACTTGATGGTGACAAGTTTGGTTTGGTGGGTGTCATGGATTGAATTATAACCCGAAAAAAACCTGTGTTTCAACTTGGTTAGGCCATGATTCCCACTATTGTGTAGTTGTCCTCCATTTTTTGATTGTAATTTTACTTTAAGAGGATTAGGGTGGGATTGTAACACCACCCTCACTCAGGTCACCTTTCCCTGGGGTGTGGCCTGCACCACCTTTTATCTCTCCAGAGATAAAACGAAAGGGAAGCAAGCGGAGAGTTGGGGGCCTCATACTATCAAGAAAGCAGCACCAGGAGCAGAGCATGTCCTTTGGACCCAGGGTCCCTGCACCTGAGAAGCTCCTTGACCATGCGAAGGCTAAGGACAAGGACCTTCTTCCAGAGCCTAAAGAGAGAGAAAGCTTTCCCCTAGAGCTGATGCCTTGAATTTGGACTATCAGCCTACTTTAATGTGAGGTATTAAATTTCTCTCGGTTAAAGCCATCCACTCATGGTATTTCTGTTATGGCAGCACTAGATGATGAAGACAGTGGGTCAAGGTGGAAGGGGTGGATGAAGGACAAAAAAAGAAAAATGGACAACAAGAGAAATATAAGAATTTAGAGAACTGTGAAAATTTAATTCCTGAATATACTTTCTTTCTCCTCCCTTTAACTGTAAGGACTTTTCTCATATACAGCATATATAAATAAATCCTTGCAATATTTAAAACACTTAGATTTTTGTAAAACTCATTCTCTGAAAACTCATGGTGGCCCCATTAATTTGTGGTTTAAAAACAACTCAGAACTAAAAAGAAGCATAAATAAATAAATAAAGGCACTGCTGTCATTTGCGGGTGATGTTCTTTTCCTGCTATCCACAACCCACACACTCGGGTTAATTTTCCAGGGTCAGTGTTCATAGACCATCCTCTTTCTCTTACCACCACCCCACCACCCTTAATTATTTAGAAAAGGCAGGGCCAGTCAGTGCTCCAAACATCAAGTTTTCTCTCCAAAATGCCAACTGGCACTTGGGGAGCAGGCTACATTCTCAGCTGTCAGCACTTCCACTAGCCTCTGCAGATAAGGAATGTGTCTCCACTGAACTGTTCACTGTAATAAATAATAATAATAAAAAAAAATTGTAAAACACTGTTTCTTAAAAACAAACAAAAAAAACCCCAGGCATTTCCCTATTACCCACCCACCCCACTCTCCCACACCCAGTGCTCCCCCGACCACACACACACTCAAATATTTCCTACCAAGGGTGTGTCCCAAGCACGGGGTCTGGCTCTGCTCTTCTTTTACACCCCTTGGAGGCCTCTGGAGAAACCATACCTTTGGTTGGCAATTCCCTGAACCCTGCCTATTCAAGCTGGCACTTATTCAAAAAGGCAGGTGAGTCTTCAAGTCAGGTTTTTAAAAGGAGTTTAAGAGGAGCCAGGTGATATGCCTACTCACCCTCAAGTTTCTCAAAGGTAATAATCTCTTGAGATGTTTACAATGTCTCAACTATGGGTTAATTAAATCCCTTAGGATGGTGGGCATAGGAAAATCCTCCATCTCAATGTCCACCATTTTGAAAAAAAGGAGGGGGAATCTCCAAAATTACAAATTTGAATTTCTACATACTTGATTGAACTAAGGAGTAAGTTCCTCACGTGTGTTATTCTTGGTCTGAGCCCTGGTGGTGCAGTGGTTAAGAGCTCAGCTGCTAACCAAAAGGTCTGCTGTTTGAATCCATGAGCTGCTCCTTAGAAACCCTGTGGGGTAGTTCTACTCCGTCCTATAGGGTTGCTAAGAGTCAGAATCCACTGGATGGTAATTGGTTTGTTTGTTTTTCAATCTTTGGCTGAAAGGTGGACTTTGTTATCAATTTATTAAATCAACTGGTAATTTGCTGGATATTTCTTATATAGGAACTTATGCTGTCTTCAAATCCAGCCAATCAGGTTTAGGGAGAGAGAAACTTCTCTACCTTAGCCTCCCTGCCACTCCCACACCTTTTTCATTGATTTCCATGCCCTGTTTAAGTAACATCACTCATCACTTCTCACTGTCTAGGTTATCTGAGCCAATTCATGGCAGTCAATTCCACCTGAGCCCTAGGATACCCTCATTTACATACTCTGCGCTGTTGTTCCTTCACTAATGGCTGACTTCGCATCGCCCCTTGAATGTCTACTAGGCATCTCAAACTTAATGTGGTTCAAATAAAATTCTTGCTCCAAGTGTCTTATTTACCTGCCAGTCTTCCTTATCTCAGCAAATGTTCTCACTATCCTCTGAGTTGTTCAGGACAAAAACCTAGAAATCATCCTTGATTTCTCTCCTTTATTCAAATCTTGCATCCAATCCATTGACACATATTCTGGACTCTTGGCGCTACCTTAAGATAAATCCTGACTCTATCCACTTCTCACTACCTCCACCTTACAGCCACCATCATCTCTTGGTTAAAACTGGACTCCATGCCACTGATCTTCCCTCTTACAGTCTACATAACAGCATCATTTCAGTGGCTTCTCATGGCGATTAGGAAAAATTCCCAAACCCTTCCCATGGTCTTTCATGATGCAGGGCTTGCCCACCATACTAACCTCATTTCCTAACAGTCTTCCCTCGGTTCACTCCACACTAGCCATGACTTATTTCCTGAGCTTCCTCAAACATGCCAAAACACTTGGTTATTTAAGGGCCTCAGAAACAACTCTTGCCTTTATTGGCAATATCCTCCCTTCAGAACTTCATACAGCTATTATCTCATTTGATATAGGTCAGTTATCTTCTTAAATATCCTGCTCCCATAAGCCTTTACTGACTATTAATCTAAAACAGCTCACCCCACTCATTCCCTCACATGCAACTCTGTCTTATTTTCAAAATATTTAGCTCTCCTTGACATTTTTCGTTATTACCTGTAAATTTATTTTTTGTGGTGGAGAATATATGTAGCAAAACATACACCAACTCAGCAGTTTCTACCTGTACAATTTAATGACATCGGTTACATTCAAGTTGTGCAACCATTCTTACCCTCCTTTTCTGAGTTGTTCCTCTGTCATTAACATAAACCCACTGCTCCTTAAGGTTCCTATCTAATCTTTTCAGTAGCTGTTGTCAATCTGATGCCATGTAGACAGTTCTTCAAAGAGCATATGCTCAAGGTAGACCACTTTTATTAGTTAAGTAAGCTAATGTTCTGGAGCCCTCGTGGCACAGTGGTTAAGTGATACGGTAGCCAAGCAAAAGAAGAGCAGTTTGAATCCACCACCTGCACCTTGGAAACCCTGTGGGGCAGTGCTATTCTACAGGGTCTCTGAGTCAGAATCAACTCAACAGCAACAGTCTGGTTTTTTCTTTTTTATGCTTCGGTTTTAACATGATTCAAGGGAATGCTTTTGGTGTAACGTTTAAAGATTATCTCACGGCAATAGTTTCAGGAGTTCATTCACCCTCAACGGCTCCACAAAGTCTAGGGTTCATGAGAATGTGAAATTCTGTTCTGCACTTTCCCCCTTTTGATCAGGGCTTTTCTATGGACTCTTTGATCAAAATGTTCAGCGACAGTAGCCGGGAACCTTCTGGTTCTTCTGGTCTCATGGCATGCTAGATGTTCTTTTAAAAAACATGAGTGGATGCTGAAGGTTATCAAATACTTATTTTATTACACCTATTAATGTAATCACATTTATTTTTCCTGTACATATGGTAAATTATACTGATTCATTTTTGAATGTTAAACTAACCTTGAATTCTTGGGATAGACCCAACTTGGTCATAATATATTCTTCTTTATAGTATTGCTGGATTTGTTTTGCCTATTTATTTTTATATTTTGCATCTATGTTCATCAGTGACATTGGCCTGTATTTTTCCCATCTTGTGCTGCTCTTGTCAGGTTTTGGTATCAATATTCATTCTACAAGCTTTATAAAATAAGTTTGGGTATATATTTCATTTTATATTGAAGAATTTGTCAAATATTTCTTGAATATTTGGCAGAATTTGCAGGAAAAGCCATCTGACATGAAGTTTTCTTTTTGAGAATAGTTTGAGCTCTAATTCAATTCTATTAACAGTTGTGGAATTACTTTTACTTCCTGTTTCTTCTTGAATCGTTGTTATTAACTTACATGGTATGATACGTTTGCCTACTTTACCTAAATTTGCAAATTTATTGGCTAATATGGTTCATGACATTCTCACATTACCTTTAAGTTCTGCAAGATCTGTAGTCATTTTCTTTCTAATTCCTGATATTCGTTATTTATACCTTCATTCTTTTTCACTTGATCAATCTTGCCTAGAGTTTCTCAATTTTACTAGCATTTTCTAAGAATCAACTTTAGTCTTCGTTGATCGTCTGTTGCATGTATTCAATCATTAATAGAAACAAAAATTCCTATGAATGTTTGTTTCTGGTTTTTTCCCAACATTTTGAATGGATGTTTAACTCACTTATTTTTCAAGATTTGTTATTTCCAATTATATTTTTAAGGCTATTAGTTTCCTATATTATATTGTCTGTACTGCACAAATTTTTATATGCACTATGTTCATAACTGTTCACTTCAAAATGTATTCTAATTTTCATCACGATGTCTTTTTTGACTCATAGTATTTGAAAATATTCAAGCACGTGGAGATTTTGTATTTTCTTTTTCTAAGATGGTTTTTTTTTTTGAATTATGGTGTACTTACATAGTATCCTCTATATTATTGCAGACTCTTGAAATTTGTTGAGACTTGCTTTATAACACAGTATACAGTCAATTTTTATAAACACTATGTTTTTATGTGCATGAGATGAATGTACATTCTTTAGTGGTTGAATAATGCATGCAGATATACATATATCAATTTGGTATTATTTTTATACATGTTAAATCTTCTGTATCCTTGATAATTTATGGACTTCTATGTTTCTGAGGGGTGTGTTAAAAATCTGTTATGATGCATGATGTCAAAAGGAGCCCCAGTAAGCAGTGGTTAAGCACCCAGCTCTTAAACTTTTTGATTTGATCCACCAACTACTCCACAGGAGAAAGATATGACCGTTTCCTTCCATAAAGATTACAGCCTTAGAAACCCTTTGGAGAAGTTCTACTCCATCCTATAGTCACTATGAGTCAGAATTGACTCAACAGCACACAAGAAAAAATGTATGATGTGATGGAAACTCAGGAGTACGAAGCTCAAAGAATTGGTCCTACCTCCAGGGTCAAAGGATGAAGGACAGAGTAAACAGCAGAGACATCCAAAAAGCTTGGAAAAAAGGGGGCTGAAAGGAAGATGGTTGGTGGTTTAAGGGCTTTGAAGGGCCACCACATATACTGAGGAATCTGGAGTGCAATGTTCTTGCCTAAGGATGAAGACATGCTCATAAAGATCCTGACAAAGCTTTAGGCTTGCACCTCTGGCTGATCTTTGGGCTCCATGGAGGCAGGAAGTGAAGGCTAAGGCAGAGTTTTAGGCGCTCTTGCTTAGCATTGAAAGAATGCCCCAGTTCAGAGCCAATCTGCAAAGACTGGGATAATGTTACTTTTTCTTTTTGGCTACAAGCATTTAAAGAAAGCACTGTCAGGTCATGAACTGACTGCTGACATAACAGAACAGAACTTCAGTGTCCACACATGAGAAGACATACAATCTTTGCAGAAATAGTTTGGGAACATCACTAAGCAAATGGATGACTGGCCCTCAACAATTAAAAATAAAAAAGCAAACCCTAATGACTGGAGGGAATCTGATTTCCAGAGTTACATTATAATATTTAAGATATCCAGTTTGCAACACACTATTTTAAGTCATAAAAAGAAAAAAGAAAAGGATGGTTCATTTGTTAAGAAGAAAGAAAGAAGAGAAATGAACTGAAAGCATCCCTAAGGAAACACAGATATTGGGATTACTAGACAAAGAATTTAAACCAATTGTCTTAAATTTCCTCAAAGAGCTAAAGAAACCATAGACACACACACAAAAAAAGGAAATCAGGAGAAGAATGTATGAACAAGTAGAAAATATTAATAAAGAAATATTATACAAAAGAACCAAATAGAAATTATAGAGCTGAAAAGCAGAATAGCTGAAATAAAATTTTCATCAGAGGAGCTCAACAGCAGATTTGAGCAAGAAAGCAGGAAAATGTAAACTTGAAAAAGCACAACTGAAATTGTTCTAACTGAGGAGCATAAAGGAAAAAGAATGAAGAGAACGAACAGAGCCTAAGGGACCTGCGGGACAACATCAAGCATACCAATATACTCATTAAGGGAGTCCCAGAAAGGAAAGAAAGATGAAAGGACAGAAAGAATATTTGAAAGCGTAATGACTGGAAGTTTCCCAAATGTCATCTGGATATCCAAGAAGCTCAATAAACTCAAAGGACGATAAATACATAGATATCCACAGACAGACACAATCAAAATGTCAAAAGATGAAGACAGAAACTTGAAAGCAGAAAGAGATAAGTGACTCCTAAGGTACAAGAGAGTCTCAACAAGTTTAACTGTTGATTTTTCATCAGAAACCATTGAGACAAGAAAATAGTGGGATGATGTAGTTAAGATACTGGAAAAAAAATACAGAAACAAAACTATGAACCAAGATTTCAATATCTAGCAAAACTATCTTTCAAAAATGAAGGCGAAATTAAGACATGCCCAGATACACAAAACCTGAGGGAGTGTGTTAGCAGCAGAACTGCCTTATGAGAAATGCTACAGGGAATCATTCTGGCTGGCATGGAAGGACACTAGACAGTAACTGGAAGCCATAAAAAGAAACAAAGACTCTGTAAAGGTAACTACTTAGATAAAACAAAGTCAGTAATATTTTTATATCACGCCTCTCTTTTTTTCATATATGATTTAAAGCACGAATGCATAAAAATGATTACACATCTCTCTTAATGGACACACAATGTATAAAGATGCAATTCTTGTACCAGCAACATAAGTAGGGGTGGTAACTGAGCTGAATAAAAGCAGAATTTTCTATACTGTTGAAGCTAAATTTGTATTAATTAAAAGAAGATTGTTATAAATATAAAATATTAATTGTAATCCTCATGGTCACCACTAAGAAGCTAAAAAATATCAGGAAAGGAAAAAAGGAGAGGATCAAAATTGTACACTTGAAAAAAATCAGTCAAACACAAAAGTGGACAGTAGTCAAGAAAATGAGAAACAAAATACATATAACACCTACTACAAAAGTAGAAGATATAAGTCCTTCCTTATCATTAATCGCTTTAAATATAAATAGATTAAATTCACAATTGGGATCATTAAAGTTGTGTGTCAACTTTGTCGGACCATGATTTTCAGTGCTTTGGCAGTTATCTTGTAGTTTAGCAGTCGTATAACGATGCAATCATTTCCATGATGAGATGTGACATAATGTGATTACCTCCATGATGGGATCTGCTGTGAGTAGCCAATCAGATGTAAGGGAGTTTCCTCAGGGGTGTGGACTGCATCCAATATAGGTGGACTTTCTGGCAAGGCTCTTGAGCTTTTGCTCACTCTGAATCCTGCAGCTGGCTCCTCTTCATCTGATCTCAAGTTTTTGGGACTTGAACTCTCAGCTTACCTTCCAATTTTGGGATTCATCAGCCTCCGCAGTCTGTGAGCCACGACCTGCCAGCTTACCTGCCGATCTTGAGATTTGTCAGCCTTTGCAGCCTGTGAGCCACAGACCTGTTGTATGACCTGCAGATCTTGAGTTCTGCAGTCCCTGCATCTGTGTGAGTCAGGAGAAGCTACCAGCCTGACCCATGGACTTGAGACTTACCAGCCTCTACAGCCTCGTGAGCCATTTCCTTGATATAAATCTATTTACATATAAATATATATGTATATATATATCTCACTGGTTTTGCTTCTCTAGAGAACCCAGCCTAAGATACCAATTAAAGGGCAAACATTGGCAGAATGAAAAAAAAAAATCATTCGATTGCTATCAAGCTGATCTGACTCATGGTAACCCCTCCCCCCATGAGTCAGAGTAGTAGTGACACACAAGTGTGTCAGTTCAGTGACTAATTTTTCAAAAGTAGATCACCAAGCCTTTCTTCTGAAGTCCCTCTGAGTGGACTCAAACCTCCAACATTTTGGTTAGCAGCTGAATGCATTAACCGTTTGCACCTCCCAAGGACTACAACATCTCTATTTATTTCTGTATTACTTGTCATTATACTATATACATACATACACACATACACACACATAGACATCACACAGATGCTTTGGACTTCAACCAGCAGGGCTCTATTAATTATTGATAGAAAAGTACTGATATCAATTATAAATGCGTATTTGTCCATTTCCCCTTTCAGATTTATCAGTTTTTGTATTTTGGAGCCCTGTTGTTAAATACATACACATTTAGGATTGTTGTATCTTTTTGGAGAATTGAACCTTTATTATGTTATGTCCCTACTTATTCCCAATAATACTCCTTTTTCTGAAGTATAATTTATCTGATATTAATATAGTTACTGCAGTAGAACTGGATAATTTTCAACCATTTCAAGAGGTAGCATAAGATCAAGAACTGATGGTATAAAAGGAAGAAATCGAAGCTGCATTGAAGGCATTGGTGAAAAAACTATCCTCTCTCCACCATCTTCACTACTATGACACCAACTGTCCCTCACACAGCACTTCTCTGCTGGGTTCAATAACTCATTACAATGGCCACACAGAACTCATAGTCCATATTCACGATTATGGGGTTTATTAGGGAAGTAACAGTTATAGCTCAGGCTCAAAGACACTCAGAATACAGTTCTTCTATATCAGGACAGCCTCTTCCCTCCTGTGCTCATAGGTGTGACTCTGCCTGGCCTTGGGCCTCTCTCCGAAGGCACTCAGCTTTCCTTCTCCCTGGGCCATCATCTCCTATAGCCGGGTCCCTGTTGCTTGGTCTCTCCTGCCATGGCATCTTACCGTCTTCAGGGTTACAGCTTCCTCTCTCTATCTCAGTCTCCTGCTTCTAGGAGCTTCTCAGTGCAGGGATCTCAGGTCTATAATATACGCTCAGCTCCTGGCTGTTCTTCCTTGATGGGAGTTGAATCCTCCTCTTTGCTCTGGAACTGGTGCTCTTTGAAGGGAAAACTAAACAATCCCCTTGGTGAGCCACAATTACCCTATCACACAGTCCTGCCCAAGCACCAGGGTGGATGTTATAAGACCATGGCTAGAAAGGCCACACAAAGTAAACAATCACAACAGAGTACCATGGACTCATTTTTCAAGTGAAGTACCAAAAATCCCATAGGAACAGATTAGTAAAGAATATAATCAATAGCAAGAACATTTTCATAATTATGTTTTCTGTATTTGGAAGAAATCTATAGCGCTATTCTTATTTTGCCAATTCACAGGGATCACAGAGATTAGTGGTAGATATTGCAGTACCAGAAAACTCTCTGGTGAAACAGTCTGTGAGCGGTCTTACAAACATGGATATTCCACCAGAGTCAAAAGAATGACGTTACATTAATCATCAAAGAGAACATTTCAAGATCTAGCCTGAAGTACAATGTTGTCACTGATAGCTAATATCCATACACTTACAAGGAAGACCAGTTTATATGACTCTTCAAATTTATGCACCAACCATTAATGCCAAAGACAAAGAAATTGAAGATTTTAAACAACTTCTGCAGCCTGAAATTGATCAAACATGCAATCAAGATGCATTGATAATTACCGGTCATTAGAATGTTAAAGTTGGAAACAAAGAAGGAAAAGTAGTTGGAAAACACAGCATTGCTGATAGAAATGATGCCAGAAATCTCATGAAAGAATTTTGCAAGACCAGTGACTCATCCACTGCAAATATTTTTTTCCACCAACATAAACGGGAGCTATACACGTGGACTTTACCAGATGGAATACACGGGAATCAAACTGACTACATCTGTGGAAAGAGAAGATGGGAAAACTCATATCATCAGTCAGAACAAGGCCAGGGATCGATTGTGAAACAGACTGTCAATTGCTCACATGGGAGTTCAAGTTGAAACTGAAGAAAATTAGAATAAGTCAAAAAGGGCCAAAGTACGACCTTGAGTATATCTCACCTGTATTTAGAGACCACCTCAAGAATACATTTTACGTGTTCAACGCTAATGACTGAAGACCAGACGAGTTGTGGAATGACATCAAGGACATCACACATGAAGAAAGCAAGAGGTCCTTTAAAAGACAGGAAAGAGAAAAGACCAAAACGGATGTCAGAAGAGACTCTGAACCTTGCTCTTGAATGTCAGGTAGCTGAAGTGAACGGAAGAAATGATGAAGTAATAGAGCTGAACAGAAGATTTCAAAGGGTGGCTTGAGAAGAAAAAGTATTATAATGACATGTGTAAAGATCTGGAGATGGATAACCAAAAGGGAAGAACACACTCAGCATTTCTCAAGCTGAGAGAACTGACAAAAAAATTCAACTCTTGAGTTGCAATACTGAAGGATTCTACAGGTATAATATTAAATGACGCAGGAAGCATCAAAAGAAGATGAAAGTAATACCCACAGTCACTATACCAAAAAGAATTGGTCGGTCTTCAACCATTTCAGGAAGTAGCATATGATCAGCAACCAATGGTACTGAAGGAAGAAGTCCGTGCTGCACTGAAGGAATTGGTGAGAAAAAAAAGCCTCCAAGAATTGATGGAATACCAACTGAGACGTTTCACCAAATGGATGCAGCACTGGAATCGCTCGCTTGTCTAATCCCAAGAAATATGGAATACAGCTACCTGGCCTACGAACTGGAAAGGATCCATATTTACGCCTATTCCTAAGAAAGGTGATCCAACCAAATGTGGAAATTATCAAACAATATCATTAATATCACATGCAAGTAATATTCTGCTAAAAATCATTCAAAAGCAGCTGCAGCAGTACATTGACAGGGAACTGCCAGAAATTTAAGCAGGATTCAGAAGAGGACATGGAAGGAGGGATATCATAGCTGAAACCATATCGATTCTGGCTGAAAGCAGAGAATACCAGAAAGATGTTTACCTGTGTATTATTGACTATGCAAAGACATTCGACTGTGTGGATCATAACAAACTATGGATAACACTGGGAAGAATGGGAATTCCAGGACACTTAATTGTGCTCATGAGGAACCTTTACATAGATTAAGAGGCAGTTGTTCAGACAGAACAAGGGGATACTGATTGGTTTAAAGTCAGGAAAGGTGTGCGTCAGGGTTGTATTCTTTCAGCATACCGATTTAATCTGTATGCTGAGCAAATAATACGAGAATCTGGACTATATGAAGAAGAACGGGGCATCAGGATTGCAGGAAGGCTCATTAACAACCTTCATTATGCAGATGGCACAACCCTGTTTGCTGAAAGTGAAGAGGACTTGAAGCACTTACTAATGAACATCAAAGACCACAGCCTCCAGTATGGATTACGCCTCAACATAAAGAAAACAAAAATCCTCACAACTGGACCAACGTGCAACATCATGAGAAATGGAGAAAAGACTGACGTTGTCAAGGATTTCATTTTACTTGGATCCACAATCAACAGCCATGGAAGCAGCAGTCAAGAAATCAAAAGACACATTGCATTGGGCAAATCTGCTGCAAAGGACCTCTTCAAAGTGTTGAAGAGCAAAGATGTCACCCTGAAGACTAAGGTGCGCCTGACGCAAGCCATGCTATTTTCAATCACATCATATACATGTGAAAGCTGGAAAATGAATAAGGAAGACCGAAGAAGAGTTGACGCCTTTGAATTGTGGTGTTGGTGAAGAATATTGAATATACCATGGACTGCCAAAAGAACGAACAAATCTGTTTGGGAAAAAGTGCGGCCAGAATGCTCCTTAGAGGCAAGGATGGCGAGACTGCATCTTATATACTTTGGATATGTTGTCAGGAGGGATCAGTCCCTGGAGTAGGACGTCATGCTTGGCAGAGTACAGGGTCAGCGGAAAAGAGGGTGACCCTCAATGAGGGGGATTGACACAGTGGAACACTTATACACTGCTGGTGGGAATGTAAAATGGTATACAACTACTTTGGAAATCAATTTGGCGCTTCCTTAAAAAGCTAGAAATAGAACTACCATACAACCCAGCAATCTCACCCCTCAGAATATATCCTAGAGAAATAAGAGCTGTTACACAAACAGATACATGCACATCTATGTTTATTGCAGCAGTGTTTACAAGAGCAAAAAGATGGAACCAACCAAGGTGCCCATCAATGGATGAATGGATAAATAAATTATGGTATATTCACACAATGGAATACTACACATCAATAAAGAACAGTGATGAATCTGTGAAACATTTCATAACATGGAGAAACCTGGAAGGCATTATGCTGAGTGAAATTAGTTGCAAAAGGTCAAATATTGTATAAGACCACTATTATAAGATCTTGAGAAATAGTTTAAACTGATAAGAACATATTCCTTTGTTGTTACGAGAGGGGGGAGGGAGGGAGGGTAGGAGAGGGGTATTTACTAAAGAGATAGACAAGAACTACTTTGGGTGAATGGAAGGACAACACTCAACACAGTGGAGGTCAGCACAACTGGACTAAACCCAAAGCAAAGCAGTTTCCTGAATAAACTGAATGCTTCAAAGGTCAGCAAAGCAGGGGCAGGGGTTTGGGGACCACGGTTTCAAGGGACATCTAAGTCAACTGGCATAATAAAATCTATTCAGAAAACATTCTGCATCCCACTTTGAAGAGTGGCATCTGGGATATTAAATGCTAGCAAGCAGCCATCTCAGATGCATCAATGATTCTCAACCCACCTGGATCAAGGGAGAATGGAGAACACCAAGAACATAAGATAATAATGAGCCCAACAGACAGAAAGGACTACATGAACTAGAGACTACATCATCCTGAGACCAGAAGAACTAGATAGTGCCGAGCCACAACCAATCACTGTCCTGACAGGGAACATAACAGAGATCCCTTGAGGGAGCAGGAGAACAGTGGGATGCAGACCCCAGATTCTCATAAAAAGACCAGACTTAATGGTCTGACTGAGACTGGAAGGAGCCCAGTGATCATGGCCCCCACAACTTCCGTTTACCCACTACGGGAACCATCCCCAAAGCCAGTTCATCAGACGTGGATTGGACTAGACAATGGGTTGGAGAGGGATGCTGGTGAGGCATGAGCTACTTGGTTTGGGTGGACACTTGAGACAATGTTGGCATCTCCTGCCTGGAAAGGAGATGGGTGGGTAGAGGGGCTTAGAAACTGGCAAAATGCTCACGAAAAGAAAGAGTGGAAGGAGGGAGTGGGCTGTCCCATTGGGGGGAAAGTAATTGGGAATATGTAACAAGTTGTGTATAAGTTTTTATGTGAGAGACTGGCTTGATTTGTAAACTTTCATTTAAAACACAATAAAAATTATTAAAATAATAAAAAAAAGAAGCTCACCCATGATTGCTTCAACAAGCACTCAGAACAAAGACTCAAGGAATCTTCTGGATGAAGGTGCAATCCTGGAATTACCAGACGCAGAATACAAAAGATTAATATACAGAACTCTTAAAGACATCAGGAAGGAAATGAGGCAAAATGCAGAACAAGCCAAGGAACACAAAGATAAAGCAGCTGAAGAAATTAAAAAGGTTACTCAAGAACATAATTAAAAATTTAATAAGCTGCAAGAAACCACAGAGAGACTGCAAGCAGAAATTCAGAAGATTAAAAATAAAATTACAGAGTTAGAAAACTCAATAGAAACTAAGAAGAGCACAATTGAAGAACTGGAAGGCAGAATTACTGAGATTGAAGATAAATCTCTTGGGACTAATATATTTCAAGAGAAAGCAGATAAAAGAATTTTAAATGAAGAAATCCAAAGAATCATGTGGGACTTTATCAAGAGAAATAACTATGAGTGATTGGAGTACCAGAACAGGGAGGGCTAACAGAAAATACAGAGGGAACTGTTGAAGATTTTTTGGCAGAAAACTTCCCTGATATCATGAAAGATGCTCATCGAATTCCACATAAGGTAGATCTCAAAAGAAAGTGACCGAGACATATAATAATCAAACTTGCCAAAATCAAATATAAAGAGAACTTAAAGAGAGGCTAGGGATAAAGGAAGTCACCAACAAAGGAGAGTAAATAATAATAAACTTGGACTACTCAGCAGAAATCATGGAGGCAAGAAGGCAATGGGATGACTTATACAAAATATTGAAGGAAAAAAATTGCCAGCCAGGAATCAAACCATAACCCTGGCCCTCTGGCCTTCTGGCCCTCTGGCCTTAGCCCTCTAACTCTAGCCCCTAAGCCATGAGCCCCAAAGCCCCTAAGACCCTAAGCCCTTAGGTCCTAACCTCCAAGGCCCTAAACTCTAACCCTAACCCAAACCCTAACCCCTATACCCTAAACCCTACAACCTAAACACCTACACCCCAAAACACTACACACCAAAACCCTACACTCTAAACCCTATACTCTAAGCCCCAAACCCTAAACCCAAACCTCAAACCCCAAAGCCCAAACCCTAAGCCTAACCATAAACCCTAAACCCTAACACCTAACCCTAACCCCTAGCCTCTCTAACCCTAACAACCCTAACACTAACCCTCGAACCCTAACCCTCTAATGCTAACCTGAAACCCTAACCCAGAACCCTAACCCTCTAAACCTAATCCTCTAACCCTAGCCCTAAACCTAACCCCAACCCCCAAACCCAGCTCCAAACTCTAAACCTCAAATCCCTAGCCCTAAACCTAACAATGAGCCTAAGCCTAACCCTATCACTTAACCATAAACCCTAAACCATAACACTTAAAACCCTAACACCCTTAGCCCTAACACATTTAAACCTAACACCCTAAACGTCAAAACCCTATACACTAACACCCTTAACCCCAACCACTAACCCCTAAACTTAAACGCTTAACTATCTAACCCTCTAACCCTAATACCCTAACCCTAAACTCTAACCCCAGCCCCCAGCCCTCACTCTGAGCCTTAAACTCTAAATCTTAAGCCCTAAATCCTAGGCTCTAAGCCGTAAGCCCTAAAAGCTAAGTCCTAAAACCCTAAACTCTAAGCCCTAAGCCCTAAACCTAACCCTCTAACCCTAACCCTAACACCTTACCCCAAACCCATCCCAAACCCCTAAACCTGAATCCCTAAACCCTAGCCCTAACCCCTAACCCTAAACCTCTAAACCATACCCCTAATCCTCTAACCCTAAACCTCTAACCCTAAACCTCTAACCCTAACCACAACACCAACCCCAACCTCTGAACCCTGAAACCCTAACCCCCTAACCCTAAGCCTCTGAACCCTAAGCCTAAACCCTCTAGCCCTAAACCCTAACATTCACCTCCTCACACCCTCACCTTCTCACTCCCTCACTCTATAATCTTCTCAACCTCTAACCCCTCACCCTCTAACCCCTCACCCTCTAACTCCTTCAATCTCTAACCCCCAACCCTCTAAACCCCAACCCTCTAACACCCACCCTCTAACCTCAAACCACATATCCTAAACAAACCCAACACCAAACCCAACCCTAAACCTAAACCCTAAACCCTAAAACCTAACCCAAACCCTAATGACTAAACCCCAAAACCCTAAACTGCAACCCCTAACACCTAACCTGTAACTTCAAACTCTAACCTCAAACCCTAAACCTAACCCTAACACATAACCCCAACCCAAAAACCCTAACCGAAAAACCCTAACCCTAAACTCTAACCCCAAACCCTAAGGACCCTAACTCTAACAACCCTAACCCTAATATCCCTAACCCCAAACCCTAACCCTTTTTGTTAGCAGCAGTAGCACTTAACCACTAGCCACCAGGGTTTCCATGAGCAGTCACAGGAATAGACATATGCACACCCGTGTTCACTGCAACATTATTCACAGTAACAAAAAGATGGAAACAACCTAAGTGCTCATCCATGGAGGAACGGATAAACAAACTACGGTACATACACACAGTGGAACACTACACGACAATAAAGACCAATGATGAATCTCCGCAACATCTCACACCATGGATGAATCTGGGGCGCATCATACTGACTAAGTCAATCACAAAACGACATATACAGTGAGAGACCACTATCATAAAAATTCATGAAAACATTTACGCACAGAAACAATCCTTGATGTTCACCAAGGAGACGGAGTGGGTAGAGAAAAGCTAACTAAACAATAACCAAAACAACGAAACCCACTGCCGTCGAGTAGATTCCAGCTCATAGAGACCCTATAGAACAGATTGGAACTGCCCCATAGAGTTTCCAAGGAGTGCCTGGTGGATTCGAACTGCAGACCTTTGGTTAGCACCGGTGGCTCTTAACCACTACGCCATCAGGGTTTCCAACCAAACAACAGATATGTGGTAACTCTGGTGAAGGAAGAGACGGTACACAAGACTGGGGAATCAACCTCAGCCTCACTCCAACCCTAACCATAACCCTAAACCACTTGTGCCCGAGCCTAGTAACCCCAGCTCTAACCCAACCCCCAACCACCTAAAACCTATACCCCTAAACCTAACTCCCAAACCTCTAACCCCCAAACCTGGACCCCTAACACCAAACCCTAACCCCTAACCCTAATCCTCTAACCCTTCTGCATCTCTGGGCCTCTCGAGTCTCCGTCTATTTTCTCCCTCCAAATCCTACTAACACTCGGTGGAATTTTGAAGTTTCCGCTGTGCTTTGCTTCTTGTTGTCTCCACCGGTCCCATCAAGGCACTGCATCATTTGCTCTGCTTCACTATTGAGTTCCAGAACCATGGCTTAGAATCGCCTGACACTGAACTTCAGCGATTCGGCGCAAGGGCGCGAGAGGGCGCGCGCACCGCCGGTTCTGTTCTGCCCACCAGGCCCTCCGTGCATGGGAACCTCCTGGACCTAAGCCGGGACGACCTGGGTACCGCTCCAGTGGGGATAGCAGAAGCTTTTCTTCCCGAGGGACCCAACGCCCCAGGGCGCTCTCTCAATACTCCCATTAATGCTATGATTATCCTAACCCACTCCTTCTGCAAGACCTAGTGGGTCCTCGACCAGGCCCAGCCTTCACGACCCGCAACCCCCCCGCCGTGCTCACGTAGAGGAACCTGCAGGGCCGTGCCCTCCCCGCCCAAGCTCTGCCCCTCCATACCCTGATGCCCTGCAGGCCTCTACTAGGTCCCCGCCCAGGGGAGAGTTGTCGCCCCACACGGGGTGGGGGGACACCAGGGAACATTCGGAAACCACTCCCCAGGCACGAAGCCCACTGCCCGACTGCCCGTATTGAGACCATGTGAGCAGGGCTGCCCCGCCGACTGGAGCCTGCAGGGCAATCACTCACGTTTGTCAGCTTCTCACCGCCCTCTGGGCTCGGGGTCCCAGAGCAGCCAATCCCCCCGGGGCGGGGGAGGCGGTCCGTCCGCAGGGGCTGGAAGATCGGGTTGGTGCCCATGGCCGGAGCACTTAAAACCCTTATAAACCCTCATAAACGGCCAGCTCCAGACCTTCAAATGTCAGCCCGAGAGACACCTAATCTCCAACCTAAAAAAAAAAAAAAAACCACACCTGTGGCCATCGAGTCAATTCTGACTCATAGCGACCCTATAGGACAGAGTAGAACTGCCCCACAGAGTTTCCAAGGAGCGCCTGGTGGATTCAAACTGCCAACCTTTTGGCTAGCAGCCTTAGCACTTAACCACTAGCCACCAGGGTAACCCACTAAACCCACTGCCACCAGGGTAGAGGCTCCAAATCCCGCCAGTGTGAGGAACCCTCAAATCCCCTCAGCACCAGAGATCGCGTCCACAGCGACCGGTACACAGCGCCGCACAAACGTTTAAGTTAACAAACAACATGGTTGCTCAAGACCCCTTCCTGCTACCCCCACCCCCGCCACCCAGAGGGGGAGCGGGACCGGCATCCACACTGTTAACACACACTGAATCGCTGCTTCCACAAGGAGTAGGGTCCCCACGCTGCTCCAGAGATTCCCAAGACCCCTTCCTTTCCAGGTGCGGCCGGGGCCGCGCCGACGCCCCAGCCCCGAGAGTAGACCAGCTGGGCGCGGGCGAGGGCGCGGGGTGCCTCAGCCTCCCAGGCACAGCGCCCAAAACAGTAAGGGGCAGCGGGGCCTTGGGCGGGGGATCGCTCTCTCCCCGTCCCTGGCACCCTACGGAGTCTGGTGGGGGTGGGACGACGAACGGGGGCGAGTGCCCCCTCCTCAGTCTGGAATCTCACCGCCCCCGGGTGAACTCTGGGCCTTGGTTTCTCCCCTGGCACAGGGAGCAGGTAGGGGGCGGAGGGGGCAGGAGCCCATCACCCAGCTTGGCCCGCAAACCCGCCCCGGGCAGAGTAGGGACCTGGGCGCAGCCCTGGACACGGCCTTTCTCCCCAAGCCCTTCAAGCCCCCAGGCCCGAGGGCACTCCGCAGCTGGACCCCGCGGCTGGACCCCCACCCCCGCCCCCCGCAAATCCATGGGGATGCAAATTTCGCAGACCAGCTGCGTCTCCCGGGCCAGAGGCTCCCTCTCGCAGCCCATAGAGTGGCTGCGTCCGCCCGCCCCCGCGCCGCATCCGCCCCTGGGGATCACTCGGGTCGGGGTACGCCGGAGGGGGCGATGCCAGCTGCTAAACCAACTTCCGGACTCTCCAACCTCTGGAGCCCACGGGGTGCTGGCACTGGAACCTGCCCTCCTGGCGCCTTCCCTCCACACCTTCGAGGGGCCGGGCTTGTTCAGTCTGCGAGCGGGTCCCTCCACCCACCTGCCGGAGTTTCATACCTTTCAGAAAACACGCACGGAAAGCAGCACGAACACCGTCCGCTATAAGGCGCGCCATCCGGCCCGGGCCCCTCACCACCCGTCCGGGCGCTTCTGTGAGTAACTGGCTGGAGGGCGAGGAACATGGCTGCTGGCCCGGCCCAGCGGCCCGGGTGGGGGGCCGGCGTGGGGGGGTTGGGCCTCCAGAGGGGAGGGTGGGGTCTAGAAGCAAGGACAACGCCAAGGTGTGCGGGGTGAGGAGACGGGAGACGTCAGGAGAGGGCCCTCTCGCGTGCAGAGTTAAGTATTGGAGGTGCAACGGTTAAGTGCTTGGCTAACTGAAAGGTGGGCCGTTGGAACCCACCAGCTCAGGGGTTGAAAAGATCTGGAGATGGGCTCCCATAAAGATTCTAACCAAACAAAATCCAAACCAGTTGCTGTTGAATCAATTCAGACTCGTAGTGACCCTATAGGGCAGAGTAGAACTGCCCCATAGGGTTTCTAAGACTATAAGTCTTTACAGAAGCAGACTGCCATGTATTTCCGCCAAGAAGCAACTGGTGGATTTGAACTGTCCACCCTTTGGTTAGCAGCCGAGCTCTTAACCACGGTGCCACCGGGGCTGCACCATAAAAAGCCGCAACCTAGGAAACCTTGTGAAGCAGTTCTAAGTTGTCATACAGGGTTGATATGAGTCAGAATCTCTTGATGGCACACAACCATGATTGTACTAAGAAAAATTCCTCCAAGCAGCTGTCTACATGACCCCTGAAGCAAACATGCATGCACGCTATCAAAGCAGTGCGGCCAAAGACAGGAAATTGGAATAGAGACATTATAGAGTGGACAGTGAAAAGTGATTTCTGAGGGGCATGCAGCTCAAGCGGAGGAGGTAGCATACAACTAAATGCCCTTCTCCTTCTATTGTTCAATGATCTTGAGAAAGAATGTGTCCCAGGAATTAACTGTAGCCCAGGAGAACTTGAAGACAGCAAATACAGAGGACCGGTCAGGATGCTTCTGCAGTGGTCAGGGTGAGGAGTGATGGTGGAAGTGCAGGTGGGAACAGTGGACAGGCTTGAGGTGTACTTTGGAGCTTGAGCTGCCAAGAACTGCTGGTCGATCAGACGTATGGGATGAGGGGAATGGAGAATCAAAGGTGACTTCTGGAATTCAGGCTACCATGAGCGCATGGTCACCAGAGCCATTCTCTACCATGTGGAAAACCATGGAGGAACAAACTTGAGAAAATGACCAAAAGATTTTTTCTGGACATGTTAGATTTGGATGTCTGAGGTCATCCAAGTGTGGAGAACAGTTCCCAGCTGTGGATACCACTCTGAGGTAGAATAGTTTTCCAGGTTCTAAGAATTTGGAGATCATCAGCCTATAGCTGATTTGAAAGCCACTGGTGGTGCAGTGGTTATGCATTTGGCTGCTACCAAAAGGTCTGCAGTTTGAATCTACCAGTCGCTCCTTGGAAACCCTGTGGGGGGGCTCTACTCTGTCCTGTACGGTCCCTATGAGTGAGAATCCACTCGATAGCGACTTCTTTTTGTTTTGTTTTGTTTTAATACTAAGCTCAGAAAAGTTGTGTGTCAGGGTTGTATTTTTTCACAATACTTATTCAAGCAGTTCGAATCTACCAGTCACTCCTTGGAAACCCTATGGGTCAATTCTACTCTGTCCTTTAGGGTTGCTATGAGATAGAATCGACTCAACAGCAATGAACTTAGTCTTAGAGGAGCCCTTTGTCTGTCAAAGCTGAGAGTTTTACTTTATACTTTTTAAAACTGCCATGTCTCATGTTACGTGGCTACCCTTACAGGAGCATTTTTGGTGCTAACTTGACTTGTTCTTGGTGAAGGGCTCTGTATTCATTTTCTAGGGCTGCCATAGTAAATTACCAAAAACTCAGTGTCTTTAAAAAAACATATAATCCATACAGTCCAAGAAGCTGGATCATATGAAGAAGAAGGGGCACCAGGATTGGAGGAAGACTCGTTAACAGCCTAGACATGCAGATGACACAACCTTGCTTACTGAAAGTGAAGAGAACTTGAAGCACTTACTGATGAGGATCAAAGACTTCAGCCTTCAGTATGGATTACACTTCAACATAAAGAAAGCAAAAATCCTCACAACTGGAACAATAAAAAAATCACAATAAACAGAGAAAATACTGAAGTCGTCAAGGATTTCATCTTACTTGGATCCACAATCACCACCCATGGAAGCACACTTTGAGAAATCAAATGACATATTTTATTGGGCAAATCTGCTACAAAAGACCTCTTTAAAGTGTTAAAAATCAAAGATGTCACTTTGAGGACTAAGGTGTGCCTGAACCAAGCCATGATATTTTCAGTCACCTCATATGCATGCTAAAGCTGGACAATGAATAAGGAAGACGAAAGAACTGAAACTTGAATTATGTTGTTGGTGAAGAATAATGAATATACCATGGACTGCTAGAAGAATGAACACACCTGTCTTGGAAGAAGTACAGCCAGAATGCTCCTTAGAAAAGTGGGTGGCAAGACTTGGTCTCACGTACTCTGGACATATTATCAGGAGGAATCAGTCCCTGGAAAAAGACATCGTGCTTGGTAAAGTAGAGGGTCAGTGAAAAAGACAAAGATCCTCAATGAGACAGATTGAGACAGTGGCTGCAACAGTGGGCTCAGACGTAGCAATGAGAAAGGCCCAGGGCTGGGCACTGTTCCGTTCTGTTGTACACAGGGTCGCTATGTGTTGGAACTGACCCAACAGCACCTAACAACAACATCATAAACTCACTAGATCTCCTGGGGATAGAATGTCATATTCAGTGTAGAATAGATAGAGTTTCTTTGTTTGTTTGTTTACCATATTTACTAATACTATGATTTACATTTGATAACTTCCGCAGTCTGTTGGATCGCCTTTCTTTGAATGGACACAAACATGCATCTCTTGCAGTCTGTTGGCCAGGTAGCTAGCTTCCAAATTTCTTTGCATGGTGGAGTGAGCATCTGCAGTGCTGCATCTGTTTGTTGAAACAACTCAGTGGGTGTTCTGTCAGCTCCTGGAGCCTTGTTTTTCGCCAGTGTCTTCAGTGTAGCTTGGACTTCTTGCTTCACTACTACCAGTTCTTCATCATATGCCACCTCATGAAACGACTGAAAGTCGACCATTTCTTTTGGTACTGTGACTCTGTGTATTCTTTCCATCTTTTGTGTGTGTGTGCTTTAAGTGAACCTTTACAAATCAAGTCAGTCTCTCATACAAAAATTTGTATACAGCTTGCTATGTACTCCTAGTTCCTCTCCCACTAATGAGACAGCACACTTCTTCTCTCAGCCCTGAATTCCCTGTGTCCCTTCAGCTACTTTCTGTCCCCCTCTGCCTTCTCATCTCCCCTCCAAACGGGAGCTGCCCACATAGTCTCATGTGTCCACTTGAGACAAGAAGGTCACTCCTCACCACTATCATTTTCTATCCTATAATCCAGGCCAATCCCTGTCTGAAGAGTTGGCTTTGGGAATGGTTCCAGTCTTGGGCCAACAGAAGGTCTGGGGACCATGACCTCCAGGGTTCCTCTAGTCTCAGTCAGATCACTAAGTCTGATTTTTTTTTATGAGACTTTGAGGTCTGCATCTCACTGCTCTCATGCTCCGTCAGGGATGCCCTGTTTCGTTCCCTGTCGGGGCAGTCTTCGGTTGTAGACAGGCACCATCTAGTTCGTCTGGTCTCAGGCTGATATAGTCTTGGATTTATGTGGCCATTTCTGTCTTCTGGACTCATAATTACCTTGTGTCTTTGGTGTTCTGCATTCTCCTTTGCTCCAGGTGGGTTGAGACCAATGGATGCATCTTAGATGGCCGCTTGATAGTGTTTTTAAGACTGCAGACGCCACTCACCAAGTGGGATGCAGAATGTTTTCTTAATAGATTTTATTATGCCAATTGACCTAGATGTCCCCTGAAAACATGGTCCCTCAACTGCTGCCCCTGCTACTCTGGCCTTTGGAGCATTTGGTTTATTCAGGAATCTGCTTTTCATTTAGTCCATTTATGCTGACCTCTCCTTTATTGTATGTTGTCTTTCCCTTCACCTAAAATAGTTCTTGTCTACTATCTAGATTTGCAAATATCCTTCTCCCTCCCTTTCTCCCCACCCTCGTAACTATCAAAGAATATTTTCTTCTCTGTTTAGACTATTTCTTGAGTTCTTATAATAGTGGTCTCATACAATATTTGTCCTTTTGCAACTGACTAATTTCACTCAGCGTAATGCCCTCCAGATTCCTCCAAGCTATGAAATATTTCACGGATTCATCATTGTTCTTGATCTGTGTGAAGTATTCCATCGTGTGAATGCACCACAATTTATTTATCCATTCATCTGTTGATGGGCACCTTGGTTACTTCCATCTTTCTGCTATTGTAAACAGTGCTGCAATGAACATGGTTGTCCATGTATCTGTTCATATAAAGGCTCTTATTTCTCTAAGATATATTCCAAGGAGTGGGATTGCCATATCCTATTGTAGTTGTATTTCTAGCTTTTTAAGGAAGTGCCAGATTGATCTCCAAAGTGGCTGCACCATTTTAAATTCCCACCAGCAGTGAATAAGTGTTCCAGTCTCTCTACAACCTCTCCAACATTTATTATTTTGTGATTTGGCATTAATGGCAGCCTTGCTGGAGTGAGATGGTGTCTCGTTGTAGTTTTGATTTACATTTCTCTAATGGCTAATGATTGTGAGCATTTCCTCATGTATCTGTTACCTGCCTGAATGTCTTCTTCGTTGAAGTGCCTGTTCCTATCCTTTGCCCATCTTTAAAATGGATTATTTGTCTTTTTGTTATTGAGTTTTTGCAATATCATGTAGATTTTAGAGATCAGAGGCTGATCGGAAATGTTATAGCTAAAAATTGTTTCCCACTCTGTAAGTAATCAGTTTACTCTTCTGGTGAAGGCTTGGGCTGAGCGTAAGTGTTCGATTTTTAGGAGTTCTCTTTTCTCTTTGGGTGCTTGCACATTGTTAGCAATGTTTTTTGTACTGTTTATGCTACATATTTTTTTTTTATTAGGGCTCCTAGTGTTGTCCCTGTTTTTTCTTCCATGATTTTTATCATTTTAGATTTCATATTTAGGTCTTTGATCCATTTCAGTTAGTTTTTGTGCATGGTGTGAGGTATGGATCTTGTTTCATTTTTTTGTGGAGGGATATCCAGTTATGCCAGCACCATTTGTTAAAGAGGCTATCTTTCCCCCATTTAACTGACTTTGAGCCTTTATCAAATATCAGCTAATAAGTGAATGGATTTATGTCTGGTTTCTCAGTTCTGTTCCATTGGTCTATGTGTCTGCTGCTGTACCGGTACCAGGCTGTTTTCACTACTATGGCGGTATAATAAGTTCTAAAATCAGGTAACGTGATGCCTCCCACTTTGTTCTTCTTTTTCAGTAATGCTTTATTTATCTGGGGCCTCTTTCCCTTCCATATGAAGTTGGTGATTTGTTTCTCCATCACATTAAAAAATGTCCTTGGAATTGGGATTGGAATTGCAGCATATCTATAGATCGCTTTCAGTAGAAGAGACATTTTTACAATGTTCAGAGTTCCTGTCTATGATCAAGGTATGTTTGTCCACTTACGTAAGTCTCTTTTGGTTTCTTGTAGTAGTGTCTTGTAGTTTTCTTTGTATAGGTCTTTTATGTCTCTGGTTACAATTATTCCTAGTATTTTATCTTCTTGGGGGCTACTGTAAATGGTATTGATTTGGTGATTTCCTCTTCAATGTTCTTTTTGTTGGTGTAGAGGAATCCAACTGATTTTTGTAGGTTTATCTTGTATCCTGATATTCTGCTGAACTCTTCTACTAGTTTCAGTAGTTTTCTTGAGGATTCTTTAGGGTTTTCTCTGTATAAGATCGTGTTATCTGCAAATAGAGATACTTTTATTTCTTCTTTACCAATCTGGATGCCCTTTATTTCTTTATCTGGCCTAATTGCTCTGGCTAGGACCTCCAGCATACTGTTGAATAAGAGTGGTGATAAAGGGCATCCTTGTCTGGTTCCCCATCTCAAGGGAATGCTTTCAGGCTCTCTCCATTAAGGGTGATGTTGGCTGTTGGCTTTATATAAATGCCCTTTATTGTGTTGAGGAATTTTCCTTCAATTCCTATTTTGCTGAGAGTTTTTCTCATGAACGGGTGTTGGACTTTGTCAAATGCCTTTTCTGCATCAGTTGATAAGATCATGTGGTTCTTGTCCTTTGTTTTACCTATATGGTGGATTACTTCGATTGTTCTTCTAATGTTGAACCATCCCTGCATACCTAGTATGAATCCCACGTGGTCCTGGTGAATTATTTTTTTTGACATGTTATTGAATTCTATTGGGTAGAATTTTGTTGAGGATTTTTGCATCTAATTTCGTAAGGAATATAGGTCTGTAATTTGTTTTTTTTTTGTGTGTGTGTGTGTGGTGTCTTTACCTGGTTTTGGTAACAGGGATATGCTGGCTTCATAGAATGAGTTTGGGAGTATTTCATCTTTTTCAATGCTCTAAAATACCTTTACTAGTAGTAGTGTTAACTCTTTCCTGAAAGTTTGGTAGAACTCACCAGGGAAGCTGTCAGGGCCAGGGCTTTTGTTGTTGTTGTTGGGAGATTTTTAATTTTTAAAATTACCTTTTTCAACCTCTTCTTCTGTTATGGGTTTATTTAACTGTTCTACCTCTGTTTCTGTTAGTTTAGGTAGGCAATGTGTTTCTAGAAATTCATCCATTTCTTCTAGGTTTTCAAAGTTGTTAGAGTATGATTTTTCATACTAATCTGATATGATTCTTTTAATTTCAGTTGGGTCTGTTGTGATGTTGGGTAATTTGCTTCTTCTCCTGTTTTTCTTTTGTCCGTTTGGCCAATGTTTTAGCAATTTTGTTAATTTTTTCAAAGAACCAGCTTTTGGTCTTGTTAACTCTTTCAATTTTTTTTTCTGTTCTCTATTTCATTTAATTCTGCTCTACTTTTTATTATTTAATTTCTTCTGATGCCTGAGGGTTTCTTTTGTTGCTCTCTTTCTATTTCTTCAAGTTGTAGGGATAATTCTTTGATTTTGGCCCTTTCTTCTTTTTGGATGTGTGCATGTATTGCTATAAATTGACCTCTGAGCACTGCTTTACCTGTGTCTCAAAGGTTCTGGTAGGAAGTGTTTTCATTCTCATTGGATACTGTAAATTTCTTTATTCCATCCTTAATTTCTTCTATAACCCAGTCGTTTTTGAGCAAGGTATTGCTCAGTTTCTGAGTGTTTGATTTCTTTCCCCTGCTTTTTTTTTTGTTTTGTTTTTGATTTCTACTTTTATAGCTTCATGGTCAGAGAAGATGCTTTGCAATATTTTGATGTTTTGGATTCTTTAAGGTGTGCTTTATTGCCTAATATGTGGTCTCTCCCAGAGAATGTTCCATATGCATTGGAAAAGAAAGTATACTTGGCTGCTGTTGGGTGGAGTGTTCTGTATATGTATGTGAAGTCAAGTTGATTGATTGTGGCATTTAGATCTTCCATGTCTTTACTGAGCTTCTTTCTGAATGTTCTGTTCGTCACCAAAGTGGTATGTTGAAGTCACCTAATATTGTTGTGGAGCTGTCTATCTCACTTTACAATGCTGTTAGAGTTTGTTTTATGTATCTTGAAGCCCTGTCATTGGGTGTGTGAATATTTAATATGGTGATATCCTCCTGGTATATTGTCTGTTTAATCATTTTATAGTGTCCTTCCTTATCCTTTTCGGTGAATTTAACTTTAAAGTCTATTTTGTCAGAAATTAATATTGCCACTCTTGCTCTTTGTTGATTCTTTTTTGCTTGATATATATTTTTTCCATCCTTTGAGTTTTAGTTTGTTTGTGTCTTTAAGGAGTGTCTCTTGTAGGCAGTGTATAGATGGATCGTGTTTTTTAATCCATTCTTTCACTCTCTGTCTCTATTTGTGCATTTAGTCCACTTACAGTCAGTGTAATTCTGGTAGTTATGAGTTTTGTGCTGTCATTTTGATATCTTTTTTTGTATGTTGTCGAGTTTCTTTTTTCTGCTTAATTTTTTGTACTGAGTAGTTTTTCTCTGTATGTGGTCTTTTCCTCTTATTCGTTGTTGATTTTTTTTTTCTGAGTTGTTACGTTTTTCTTGTATTTTATTTTGATGTGTAGGATTGTTAGTCTCCTTTTTGGTTACCTTAATATTTGCCATTATTTTTCTAAGTTTAAATCTAACTTTTATTTCTCTCTACCCCTTGACTATCTCTCTATATGAAAGATCTATGACTACATTTTTCAGTCCCTCTTTATTATTTTAGTATTGTCGTCCTTTACGTAATAACATCACTGTTTCCCTGTTCTGAGCATTTTTTTATCTTGATTTATTTTTGTGATTTCCCTACCTGGGTTGATATCTGGTTGCTCTGTCCTGCATTCTAGTCTTGGGTTGATATCTGATATTGTTGATTTTCTAACCAGAAAACCCTCTTTAGTATTTCTTGTAGGTTTTTTTTTTTTTTTTTTTTACAAATTCCCTAATCTTCTGTTTATCTGGAAATGTCCTAATTTCACCTTCATATTTGAGAGACAGTTTTGCTGTGTATATGATTCTTGGCTGGCAAATCTTTTCCTTCATTACTTTATATAACTCATCCCATTGCCTTCTTCCCTGCATGGTTTCTCTCGAGTAGTCTGAGCTTATTCTTATTGAGTCTCTTTTGTAGGCGACTTTTCGTTTATTCCTAGCTGCTCTTAAAATTCTCTCTTTGTCTTTGGTTTTGGCAAGTTTGTTTATAATATGTCTGGGTGACTTTCTTTTGAGATCTACCTTATGTGGGGTTCAATGAGCATTTTGAATAGATATCTGCTGCTCATCTTTCACGGTATCAAGGAAATTTTCTGCCAACAAATCTTCAACAATTCTCTCTGTTTTTTCTGTTAACCCTCCCTAATCTGATACTTCACTCTTAGGTTATTTCTCTTGATAGAGTCCCGCATGATTCTTAGGATTTCTTCATGTTTTTAAAAATAGTTTTATCTGATTTTTCTTCAAATATATTGGTGCCACGTTATTTATCTTCAATCTCACCAATTCTGCTTTCCATTTCCTCAATACTGTTCCTCTGTCCACTGAGTTGTCTAATTCTGTAATTTTATTGTCAATCTTCTGAATTCCTGATTGCTTTCTTTCTATGGATTGTTGCAGCCTATTAAATTTTTCTTTATGTTCTTGGGTAGCCTTTTTAATTTCTTCATCTAGTTTATCTGTGTGTTCTTTGGCTTGTTCTGCACTTTGCCTGATCTCCCTGATCTCTTGAAAGTTCTGTATATTAACCTTTTGTATTCTACGTCTGGTAATTCCAGGAAGACACCTTCATGTGGAAGATTCCTTGATTCTTTGTTTTGAGAGATTGTTGAAGTGATCATGGTCTGCTTCTTTATGTGATTTGATATTGACTGCTGTCTCTGAGCCATCCATAAGTTATTTTATTTTATAATTTTACTTTTGCCTACTGTATCCTAGCTTTTTGCTTTGTTTTGTTTTGATATGCCCAAATAGGGTGCTTGAGTGAGCTCGCTTGATCATTTGCAACTTTCAAGATTTAACGTCCTGTCACCAGATGGCTCGAGCTGTTACCAGGTATATGAGCCTAGGAGTCCATTCACTTTTCTTGTATAGATTCAGCTCAGGTGTCTAGATAGTTGGTCATCAATTGTAGGTCATCAAGTCCTATAGTCTTAGATGGGGAGGGGTGATTGTTGGAGACACAGGTATCTGGTTGCATCAGGGGGTCACACTCTGAACAAAGGCAGGGGGCTGACAACCATCTCCCAAGTGTCTGTGAGGAAAGTGCACCCGTTTTCTATAGTGCACAGGTAGCTGGGTTCTGCATTTATACCACAGGCACCCTATGCTTTTGGTTGTAAGGACTGGGAGGCACCTGTTATCCTTGGACCCCTGTCTTGGGTGTCTAGATGATGTGGGTGGAGCCACCACTCCTCAGGCCACCAATGTAGGTAGGTGAGGACCCTGTTTAATAGGCAGAGCAGTGTCAAACATCAAAAACACACCTCTCCACTGCAAGGTAAAACAGTTGAAGTTGGATACCCAGCACATACACCGTTGCAGTAACAAGGGCCTAATCTCCCGAGATGGGCCTACACAGGTCCATGCAGGGGTGAAAGGTATTTAAAGTCCGTGGACCATTTGTGCCTGGAAAGGAGCTTCTTCTGTCCTGAGCTCCCCAGCTTAGTGGAGCTGGCAGATTATCTTTTCCACCAGTTGTTAATTTATTCCTTCTCCAAGGCCAGGAGAACGGCTCAGGCTGCACAGCAACACCTATCTCAGGTGCAGGGAAATCTACAGCTACTGAAGCCGTCTTGGGGGCTGAGCGCACAGTAAAACGAATGCAAATACTTAGCTTTTGCCAACAACACTGCTCTTCTCTGGTTCCGGAGTTGTGAGTAGACTGTGTGACTTGCTGTCTCCCCCTGAGGAAACTGCATCCTGAATGCTACTGCCAGCCCTGCCAGTGTCCCTCCAGGGGATTGTGTCCAAGGGGTGCCATTTCTCACCACGTCAGGTCCAGCAACTGCTCGCCACTTCTGAACCGTGTCTCCCTCCCCCTGCCACTCAGTCTGATTTCCTAACTTTGCCTTTGATGTTCAGGGCCCTTATCTTGTCATGTATAAAATTGTTGCACTTGTTTTTTCAGGTCTTTGTTTTTTGTTTTTTTTTTTTGGTTTTTGTTGTAAGAGGGATCACTGGAAGTGTCTGACTACTGTGCAATCTTGACTCTGCCTCTCTCTATCTTCTTTTGATACTTTCTGTGTCATTTAATATTTTCCCTGTAGAATCCTTCAATATTGCAACACAAGGCTTGAATTTTTTCTTCAGTTCTTTCAGTTTGACAAATGCTGAGCATGTGCTTCCCTTTTGGTTTTCTAACTCCAGGTCTTTACACATTTCATGATAATATTTTACTTTGTCTTCTTGAGGTGCCCTTTGAAATCTTCTATTCATCTCTTTTACTTCATTATTTTCTTTTTGCTTTAGCTACTCTACATTCAAGAGCAAATTCGGAGTTTTTTCTGACATCCATTTTGGTCTTCTTTTTTTCTTTCCTGGCTTTTTAATGACCTCTTGCTTTCTGTTTTTTCCAACAGATATACATATATATTTTATTTTATATCTTTATTGTCATACTTTAGATGAAGGTTTACAGAACAAACTAGGTTCCCATTAAACAATTAGTACACGTATTGTTTTGTGACACTAATTACCAACCCCACAATATGTCAACACTCTGCCCTTCTTGACCCTGGGTTCCCTATGACCAGCTTTTCTGTCCCCTCCTGCCTTCTAGCCCTTGCCCCTGGGCTTTTGTGCCCCTTTAGTTTTGCTTTCTGGGTCTGTCTAATCTTTGTCTGAAGGGTGAACTTCAGGAGTGACTTCATTACTGAGCTAAAAGTGTGTCCGGGGGACATACTCAGCATCTCTCCAGTCTCTGTCAGGTGAGTAATCTGGTCTTTTTTGAGAGTTAGAATTTTGTTCCACATTTTTCTCCAGCTCTCAGACCCTCTATTGTGATCCCTGTCAGAGCAATGACCTCTTACTTTCTTCATGTATAATGTCCTTGATGTCATTCCACAACTCATCTGGCCTTCAAGCATTAGCCTTCAATTTATCAAATCTATTCTTGAGATAGTCTCTAAATTCAGGTGAGATATAATCAAGGTTGTGCTTTGGCTCTCATAGACTTGCATATGAGAAATTGATGGTCTGTTCCACAGTCAGCCCCTGGTCTTGTTCTGACTGATGATATTGAGCTTTTCCATTGTCTCTTTCCACAGATGTAGACATTTGATTCCTGTATATTCCATCTGGTGAAGCCCATGCGTATACTCACCATTTAAGTTGTTGAAAAAAGGTATTTGCAATGAAGAAGTCATTGGTCGTGCAAAATTCTATCATGCTGTCTCCAAGGCCAGATTTTCCAACTACTGTTCCTTCTTCTTTGTTTCCAACTTTCACATTGCACTCATCAGTAATTATCAATGCATCTTGATTGCATGTCTGATCAATTTCAGACTGCAGAAGTTGGTAAAAATCTTCAGTTTCTTCATCTTTGGCATTAGCAGTTGGTGCATAAATTTGAATAATAGTCATATTAAGTGCTTGTCATGGATTGAAATGTGTCCCTAAAAAATATCTGTCAACTTGCCTAGGCCATGATTCCCAGTATTGTATGATTGTCTACCATTTAGTCATCTAATGTGATTTCCCTATGTGGTGTAAATCCTGTCACAATGATGTGATGAGATGGATTAGTCGCAGTTATATTGATGAGATCTATAAGATTAGATAGTGTCTTAAGGCAATACCTTTTGAGATATAAAAGAGACAAGCAAGCAGAGAGATATGGCGACCTCATAACACCAAGAAAGCATCCCCAGTAGCAGAGCATGTCCTTTGGACCCAGGGTCCCTGCACCTGAGAAGCCCCTTGACCAGGGGAAGATTGATGATGGAGACCTTCCCACAGAGCTGACAGAGAAAGTTTCCCCTGGAGCTGACACCCTGAATTTTGAATTCTAGCCTACTAGACTGTGAGAAAATTAATTTCTCTTTGTTAGAGCCACCCACTTGTGGCATTTCTGTTATAGCACCACTATATGACTAAGACACTGGTCTTCCTTGTAGGCATATGGATATCATTCTATCACTGACAGCATTGTACTTCAGGATAGATCTTGAAATGTTGTTTTTGATGATAAACTTAATGCCATTTCTCTTCGATTTGGCATAGTAGTCCATATGATTGTCCGATTCAAAATGGCGAATATCAGTCCATTTCAGCTCACTAATGCCTAAGATATTGATGTTTATGTGTTCCATTTCATTTTTTAATGATTTCTAATTTTCCTAGATTCATACTTCATACATTCTGTGTTTCTATTATTAATGGATGTTTGCAGCCGTTTCTTCTTATTTTGAGTCATGCCACATCAGCAAATGAAGGTCTCGAAAGCTTGATTCCATGCATGTCATTGAGGAGTGTGTGCAGTTTTGTTCTTATGTACTTGTATCTTTTAAAATAAATCTTGTAAAGCTTTTGTTTAATTAAATGGTTTTGAAAATTCATCTAAAATCATTGCTAAGTTTTCTGTTACAATTCATCAATTGCATTTAATTTCTATTAGGTTTTCTGTTTAGACTATTGTATAACCTTCAATAATAATTTTTTATATCAATTCACAACCATTATAATTTCTTTCTCTTTCTTTTTTGGGGGGTGTAAATCTGAAATATGAATATGAATAGAAGTGTTAAGAGCAGATATTATTTTCTCATTTCTTCTGTTAAATAAAGTTTTTTTTATTAACTTTTATTCAGCTTCAAGTGAACGTTTACAAATCAAGTCAGTCTGTCACGTATAAGTTTATACACATCTTACTCCTTACTCCCACTTGCTCTCCCCCTAATGAGTCAGCCCTTCCAGTCTCTCCTTTCGTGACAATTTTGCCAGCTTCCAACTCTCTCTATCCTCTCATCCCCCCTCCAGACAGGAGATGCCAACACAGTCTCAAGTGTCTACCTGATATAATTAGCTCACTCTTCCTCAGCATCTCTCTCCTACCCACTGTCCAGTCCCTTTCATGTCTGAGGAGTTGTCTTCGGGGATGGTTCCTGTCCTGTGCCAACAAAAGGTTTGGGGACCATGACCGCCGGAATTCCTCTAGTCACAGTCAGACCATTAAGTATGGTCTGTTTATGAGAATTTGGGGTCTGCATCCCACTGATGTCCTGCTCCCTCAGGGGTTCTCTATTGTCCTCCCTGTCAGTGCAGTTATTGATTGTAGCCAGGCACCAACTAGTTCTTCTGGTCTCAGGATAATGTAGGTCTCTGGTTCATGTGGCCCTTTCTGTCTCTTGGGCTCTTAGTTGTCATGTGACCTTGGTGTTCTTCATTCTCCTTTGCTCCAGGTGAGCTGAGACCAATTCATGCATCTTAGATGGCCACTTGTTAGCATTTAAGACACCAGACGCCACATTTCAAAGTGGGATGCAGAATGTTTTCATAACAGAATTATTTTGCCAGTTGACTTAGAAGTCCCCTTAGAGCATGGTTCCCAAACCCTGGACCTTGCTCCGCTGACGTTTGAAGCATTCATTTTATCCCGGAAACTTCTTTGCTTTTGGTCCAGTCCAATTGCGCTGACCTTCCATGTATTGAGTGTTGTCCTTCCCTTCACCTAAAGCAGTTCTTATCTACTAATTAATCAGTAAGAAACCCTCTCCATCCCTCCCTCCCTCCCCCAGTCATAACCACAAAAGTATGTGTTCTTCTCAGTTTTTACTATTTCTCAAGACCTTATACTAGTGGTCTTATACAATATTTGTTCTTTTGCTTCTGACTAATTTCGCTCAGCGTAATGCCTTCCAGGTTCCTCCATGTTATGAAATGTTTCACAGATTCGTCACTGTTCTTTATCAATGCGTAGTATTCCATCGTGTGAATATAGCACAGTTTATTTACCCATTCATCTGTTGATGGACACCTTGGTTGCTTCCAGCTTTTTGCTATTGTAAACAGGGCTGCAATAAACATGGATGTGCATATATCTGTTTGTGTGAAGGCTCTTGTTTCTCTAGGGTATATTCCGAGGAGTGGGATTTCTGGGTTGTATGGTAGTTCTATTTCTAACTGTATAAGATAACGCCAGATAGATTTCCAAAGTGGTTGTACCATTTGACATTCCCACCAGCAGTGTATAAGAGTTCCAGTCTCTCCGCAGTCTCTCCAACATTTATTATTTTGTGTTTTTTGGATTAATGCCAGCCTTGTTGGAGTGAGATGGAATCTCATCGTAGTTTAAATTTGCATTTCTCTAATGGCTAATGATCGAGAACATTTTCTCATGTGTCTGTTAGCTGCCTGAATATCTTCTTCAGTGAAGTGTGTTCATTTCCTTTGCCCACTTCTTGATTGGGTTGTTTGTCTTTTTGTGGTTGAGTTTTGACAGAATCATATAGATTTTAGAGATCAGGCGCTGGTCGGAGATGTCATAGCTGAAAATTCTTTCCCAGTCTGTAGGTGGTCTTTTTACTCTTTTGGTGAAGTGTTTAGATGAGCATAGGTGTTTGATTTTTAGGAGCTCCCAGTTATCCGGTCTCTCTTCATCATTTTTGGTAATGTTTTGTATTCTGTTTATGCCTTGTATTAGGGCTCCTAGGGTTGTCCCTATTTTTTCTTCCATGATCTTTATCGTTTTAGTCTTTATGTTTAGGTCTTTGATTCACTTGGAGGTAGTTTTTGTGCTTGGTCTGAGGTATGGGTCCTGTTTCATTTTTTTGCAAATGGATATCCAATTATGCCAGCACAATTTGTTAAAAGACTATCTTTTCCCCAATTAACTGATACTGGGCCTTTGTCAAATATCAGGTGCTCATATGTTGTTGGATTTATATCTCGGTTCTCAATTCTGTTCCACTGGTCTATGTGCCTGTTGTTGTACCAATACCAGGCTGTTTTGACTACTGTGGCTGTATAATAGGTTCTGAAATCAGGTACAGTGAGGCCTCCCACTTTCTTCTTCTTTTTCAGTAATGCTTTGCTTATCCGAGGCTTCTTTCCCTTCCATATGAAGTTGGTGATTTCTCTATCACATTAAAAAATGACATTGGAATTTGGATCGGAAGTGCATTGTATGTAAAGATGGCTTTTGGTAGAATAGACATTTTTGCTATGTTAAGTCTTCCTATCCATGAGCAAGGTATGTTTTTCTACTTAAGTAGGTCCTTTTTAATTTCTTGTAGTAGAGCTTTGTAGTTTTCTTTGTATAGGTCTTTTACATCCTTGGTAAGATTTATTCCTAAGTATTTTATCTTCTTGGGGGCTACTGTGAATGGTATTGATTTGGTGATTTCCTCTTCGATGTTCTTTTTGTTGATGTAGAGGAATCCAAGTGATTTTTGTATGTTTATCTTATAACCTGAGACTCTGCCAAACTCTTCTATTAGTTTCAGTAGTTTTCTGGAGGATTCCTTAGGGTTTTCTGTGTATTAAGATCATGTCATCTGCAAATAGAGATAATTTTACTTCCTCCTTGCCAATCTGGATGTCCTTTATTTCTTTGTCTAGCCTAATTGCCCTGGCTAGGACTTCTAGCACGATGTTGAATAAGAGCGGTGATAAAGGGCATCCTTGTCTAGTTCCCGTTCTCAAGGGAAATGTTTTCAGGCTCTCTCCATTTAGAATGATGTTGGCTGTTGGCTTTGCATAGATGCCCTTTATTATGTTGAGGAATTTTCCTTCAATTCCTACTTTGGTGAGAGTTTTTATCATGAATGGGTGTTGGACTTTGTCAAATGCCTTTTCTGCATCAATTCATAAGATCATGTGGTTTTTGTCTTTTGTTTTATTTATGTGATGGATTACACTAATGGCTTTTCTGATATTAAACCAGCCTTGCATAAAAAAAAAAAACCTGGTATAAATCCCACTTGATCGTGGTGAATTATTTTTTTGATATGTTGTTGAATTCTATTGGCTAGAATTTTGATGAGGATTTTTGCATCTATGTTCATGAGGAATATAGGTCTGTAATTTTCTTTTTTTGTAATGTCTTTACCTGGTTTTGGTATCAGGGAGACGGTGGCTTCAGAGAATGAGTTGGGTAGTATTCCGTCCTTTTCTATGCTTTGAAATACCTTTAGTAGTAGTGGTGTTAACTCTTCTCTGAAAGTTTGGTAGAACTCTGCAGTGAAGCCGTCCGGGCCAGGGCTTTTTGTTTTTGGGAGTTTTTTGATTACCTTTTCAATCTCTTTTTTTTTTTTATTGAAGTTTTTTGATTACTCTTTCAATCTCTTTTTTTGTTATGAGTCTATTTAGTTGTTCTACTTCTGAATGTGTTAATTTAGGTAGGTAGTGTTTTTCCAGGAATTCATCCATTTCTTCTAGGTTTGCAAATTTCTAAGAGTACAATTTTTCATAATAATCTGATATGATTCTTTTAATTTCAGTTGCTTCTGTTGTGATGTGATCCTTCTCGTTTCTTATTTGGGTTATTTGTTTCCTTTCCTGTATTTCTTTAGTCAGTCTAGCCAATGGTTTATCAATTTTGTTAATTTTTTCAAAGAACCAGCTTTTGGCTTTGTTAATTCTTTCAATTGTTTTTTCTGTTCTCTAATTCATTTAGTTCAGCTCTAATTTTTATTAGTTGTTTTCTTCTGGTGCTTGATGGATTGTTTTGTTGCTCACTTTCTATTTGTTCAAGTTGTAGGGACAGTTCTTTGATTTTGGCTCTTTCTTCTTTTTGTATGTGAGCATTTCTTGATATAAATTGGCCTCTGAGCACTGCTTTTGCTGTGTCCCAGAGGTTTTGATAGGAAGTATTTTCATTCTCATTGTATTCTATGAATTTCCTTATTCCCTCCTTGATGTCTTCTATCACCCAGTCTTTTTTCAGGAGGGTATTGTTCATTTTCCAAGTATTTGATTTCTTTTCCCTAGTTTTTCTGTTATTGATTTCTAGTTTTATTGCCTTGTGGTCTGAGAAGATGCTTTGTAATATTTCGATGTTTTGGAGTCTGCAAAGGTTTGCTTTATGACCTAATATGTGGTCTATTCTAGAGAATGTTCCATGTGCGCCAGAAAAAAAAGTATACTTTGCAGCAGTTGGGTGGAAAGTTCTGTATAAGTCAATGAGGTCAAGTTGGTTGATTGTTGTAATTAGGTCTTCCGTGTCTCTATTGAGCTTCTTACTGGATGTCCTGTCCTTCTCCGAAAGTGGTGTGTTGAAGTCTCCTACTATAATTGTGGAGGTGTCTATCTCACTTTCCAGTTCTGTTAAAATTTGATTTATGTATCTTGCAGCCCTGTCATTGGGTACATAAATATTTAATATGGTTATGTCTTCCTGATCAATTGTCCCTTTTATCATTATGTAGTGTCCTTCTTTATCCTTTGTGGTGAATTTAAGTCTAAAGTCTATTTTGTCAGAAATTAATATTGCTACTCCTCTTCTTTTTTGCTTGTTGTTTGCTTGATATATTTTTTTCCATCCTTTGAGTTTTAGTTTGTTTGTGTCTCCAAGTCTAAGGTGTGTCTCTTGTAGGCAGCATATAGATGGATCGTGTTTCTTTATCCAGTCCGAGACTCTCTGTCTCTTTATTGGTGCATTTAGTCTATTTACATTCAGCGTAATTATAGAAAAATAAGTGTTTAGTGTTGTCACTTTGATGTCTTTTTATGTGTGTTCTTGACAATTTCATTTTTCCACATACTTTTTTGTGCTGAGACGTTTTTCTTAGTAAATTGTGAGATCCTCATTTTCATAGTGTTTGACTTTATGTTTGTTGAGTCGTTACTTTTTTCTTGGCTTTTGTCTTGAGTTATGGAGTTGTTATACCTCTTTGTGGTTACCTTAATATTTACCCCTATTTTTCTAAGTAAAAACATAACTTGTAATGTTCTATATCGCCTTGTATCACTCTCCATATGGCAGTTCTATGCCACCTGTATTTAGTCCCTCTTTTTGATTATTGTGATCTTTTACATTTTGACTTCAGTGATTCCCTGTTATGAGCATTTTTTTTTAATTAATCTTAATTTGTTTTTGTGATTTCCCTATTTGAGTTGATATCAGGATGTTCTGTTTTGTGACCTCATGTTGTGCTGGTATCTGATATTATTCGTTTTCTGACCAAACAATATCCTTTAGTATTTCTTGTAGCTTTGGTTTGGTTTTTGCAAATTCTCTAAACTTGTGTTTATCTGTAAATATCTTAATTTCACCTTCATATTTCAGAGAGAGTTTGGCTGGATATATGATCCTTGGCTGGCAGTTTTTCTCCTTCAGTGCTCTGTATGTGTTGTCCCATTCCCTTCTTGCCTGCATGGTTTCTGCTGAGTAGTCTAAACTTATTCTTATTGATTCTCCCTTGAAGGTGACCTTCTTTTCTCCCTGGCTGCTTTTAAAATTTTCTGTTTATGTTTGGTTTTGGCGAGTTTGATGTTAATATGTCTTGGTGTTTTCCTTTTTGGATCAGTCTTAAATGGGGTTCGATGAGCATCTTGGATAGATATCCTTTCGTCTTTCATGATGTCAGGGAAGTTTTCTGTCAGCAGATCTTCAACTATTTTCTCTGTGTTTTCTGTCCTCCCTCCCTGTTCTGGGACTCCAATCACACACAAGTTATCCTTCTTGATAGAGTCCCACATGATTCTTAGGGTTTCTTCATTTTTTTTAATTCTTTTATCTGTTTTTTTTTTTCAGCTATGTTGGTGTTAATTCCCTGGTCCTCCAGATGTCCCAGTCTGCATTCTAATTGCTCAAGTCTGCTCCTCTGACTTCCTATTGCGTTGTCTAATTCTGTAATTTTATTGTTAATCTTTTGGATTTCTACATGCTGTCTCTCTAAGGATTCTTGCAACTTGTGAATTTTTCCACTATGTTCTTGAATAAATGTCTTTCTTTACTCTCTGGTTCTTTTTAAGATTTTTTATTGTATTCATGTACTGAAGTTTCACTACATTATATCTTGATTCAGATTTATTTTTACTTTGCCCTCTTGGGATATCTTTGCCTTCCCTAATCTAAGGATTTTTATGTTTCATTGTTTTTGGTCACTAGTTTCCCAAATGTTTTTTCCTATATTATTTATTTATTTATTTATTTTTAATAACTTTTATTAAGCTTCAAGTGAACGTTTACAAATCCAATCAGTCTGTCACATATAACTTTACATACTTCTCACTCCCTACTCCCACTTGCTCTCCCCCTCTTGAGTCCGCCCTTTCAGTCTCTCCTTTCTTGACAATTTTGCCGGCTTCCCTCTCTCTCTATCCTCCCATCCCCCCTCCAGACAAGAGTTGCCAACACAATCTCAAGTGTCCACCTGATATAATTAGCTCACTCTTCATCAGCGTCTCTCTCCCACCCGCTGACCAGTCCCTTTCATTTCTGATGAGTTGTCTTCAGGGATGGTTCCTGTCCTGTGTCAACAGAAGGTCTGGGGAGCATGGCCGCCGGGATTCCTCCAGTCTCAGTCAGACCATTAAGTTTGGTCTTTTTATGAGAATTTGGGGTCTGTATCCCACTGATCTCCTGCTCCCTCAGGGGTCCTCTGCTGTGCTCCCTGTCAGGGCAGTCATCGATTGTGGCCGGGCACCAACTAGTTCTTCTGGTCTCAGGATGATGTAGGTTTCTGGTTCATGTGGCCCTTTCTGTCTCTTGGGCTCTTAGTTGTCGTGTGGCCTTGGTGTTCTTCAATTTCCTTTGCTCCAGGTGGGTTGAGACCAATTGCTGCATCTTAGATGGCTGCTTGTTAGCATTTAAGACCCCAGACGCCATATTTCAAAGTGGGATGCAGAATGATTTCATGATAGATTATTTTGCCAATTGACTTAGAAGTCCCTGCAAACCATGTTCCCCAGACCCCCCGCGCTTGCTCCGCTGACCTTTGAAGCATTCCTTTTATCCCGGAAACTTCTTTGCTTTTGGTCCAGTCCAATTGAGCTGACCTTCCATGTATTGAGTGTTGTCTTTCCCTTCACCTAAAGCAGTTCTTATCTACTGATTAATCAATAAAAAACCCTCTCCCACCCTCCCTCCCTCCCCCCCTCGTAACCACAAAAGTATGTGTTCTTCTCAGGTTTACTATTTCTCAAGATCTTATAATAGTGGTCTTATACAATATTTGTCCTTTTGCCTCTGACTAATTTCACTCAGCATAATGCCTTCCAGGTTCCTCCATGTTATGAAATGTTTCACAGATTCGTCACTGTTCTTTATCGATGAGTAGTATTCCATTGTGTGAATATACCACAATTTATTTACCCATTCATCCGTTGATGGACACCTTGGTTGCTTCCAACTTTTGCTATTGTAAACAGAGCTGCAATAAACATGGGTGTGCATTTATCTGTTTGTATGAAGGCTCTTGTATCTCTAGGGTATATTCCTAGGAGTGGGATTTCTGGGTTGTATGGTAGTTCTATTTCTAACTGTTTAAGATAATGCCAGATAGATTTCCAAAGTGGTTGTACCATTTGACATTCCCACCAGCAGTGTATGAGAGTTCCAATCTCTCCACAGCCTCTCCAACATTTATTATTTTGTGTTTTTTGGATTAATGCCAGCCTTGCTGGTGTGAGATGGAATCTCATCGTAGTTTGAATTTGCGTTTCTCTAATGGCTAATGATCGAGAGCATTTTCTCATGTATCTGTTGGCTGCCTGAATATCTTCTTTAGTGAAATGTGTGTTCATATCCTTTGCCCACTTCTTGATTGGGTTGTTTGTCTTTTTGTGGTTGAGTTTTGACAGAATCATGTAGATTTTAGAGATCAGGCGCTGGTCGGAGATGTCATAGCTAAAAATTCTTTCCCAGTCTGTACGTGGTCTTTTTACTCTCTTGGAGAAGTCTTTAGATGAGCATAGGTGTTTGATTTTTAGGAGCTCCCAGTTATCGGGTTTCTCTTCATCATTTTTGGTAATGTTTTGTATTCTGTTTATGCCTTGTATTAGGGCTCCTAGGGTTGTCCCAATTTTTTCTTCCATGATGTTTATCGTTTTAGTCTTTATGTTTAGGTCTTTGATCCACTTGGAGTTAGTTTTTGTGCATGGTGTGAGGTATGGGTCCTGTTTCATTTTTTTTCAAATGGATATCCAGTTATGCCAGCACCATTTGTTAAAAAGGCTATCTTTTCCCCAGTTAATTGACACTGGTCCTTTGTCAAATATCAGCTGCTCATACGTGGATGGATCTATGTCTGCGTTCTCAATTCTGTTCCATTGGTCTATGTGTCTGTTGTTGTACCAATACCAGGCTGTTTTGACTACTGTGGCTGTATAATAGGTT
Source organism: Loxodonta africana (assembly GCF_030014295.1). Taxonomy (NCBI): domain Eukaryota; kingdom Metazoa; phylum Chordata; class Mammalia; order Proboscidea; family Elephantidae; genus Loxodonta; species Loxodonta africana. Next base: position 1,656,066 of record NW_026975002.1, on the reverse strand, counting down.
CTGAAGTCGGGTAAGGTGAGGCCTCCCACTTTCTTCCTCTTTTTCAGTAGTGCTTTGCTTATCCGGGGCTTCTTTCCCTTCCATATGAAATTGGTGATTTGTTTCTCTATCCACTTAAAATATGACATTGGAATTTGGATCGGAAGTGCGTTAAATGTATAGATGGCTTTTGGTAGAATAGACATTTTTACTATGTTAAGTCTTCCTATCCATGAGCAGGGTATGTTTTTCCACTTAAGTATGTCCTTTTGAATTTCTTGTAGTAGAGCTTTGTAGTTTTCTTTGTATAGGTCTTTTACATCCTTGGTAAGATTTATTCCTAAGTATCTTATCTTCTTGGGGGCTACTGTGAATGGTATTGATTTGGTTATTTCCTCTTCGGTGTTCTTTTTGTTGATGTAGAGGAATCCAAGTGATTTTTGTATGTTTATTTTATAACCTGAGACTCTGCCAAACTCTTCTATTAGTTTCAGTAGTTTTCTGGAGGATTCCTTAGGGTTTTCTGTGTATATAATCATGTCATCTGCAAATAGTGATAACTTTACTTCTTCCTTGCCAATCCGGATACCTTTTATTTCTTTGTCTAGCCTAATTGCCCTGGCTAAGACTTCCAACACGATGTTGAATAAGAGCGGTGATAAAGGACATCCTTGTCTGGTTCCCATTCTCAAGGGAAATGCTTTCAGGTTCTCTCCATTTAGAGTGATATTGGCTGTTGGCTTTGCATAGATGCCCTTTATTATGTTGAGGAATTTTCCTTCAATTCCTATTTTGGTAAGAGTTTTTATCATGAATGGGTGTTGGACTTTGTCAAATGCCTTTTCTGCATCAATTGATAAGATCATGTGGTTTTTGTCTTTTGTTTTATTTAAGTGATGGATTACATTAATGGTTTTTCTGATATTAAACCAGCCTTGCATACCTGGTATAAATCCCACTTGATCAGGGTGAATTATTTTTTGGATGTGTTGTTGGATTCTATTGGCTAGAATTTTGTTGAGGATTTTTGCATCAATGTTCATGAGGGATATAGGTCTATAATTTTCTTTTTTTGTAATGTCTTTACCTGGTTTTGGTATCAGGGGGATGGTGGCTTCATAGAATGAGTTGGGTAGTATTCCGTCATTTTCTATGCTTTGGAATACCTTTAGTAGTAGTGGTGTTAACTCTTCTCTGAAAGTTTGGTAGAACTCTGCAGTGAAGCCGTCCGGGCCAGGGTTTTTTTTCTTGGGAGTTTTTTGATTACCGTTTCAATCTCTTTTTTTGTTATGGGTCTATTTAGTTGTTCTACTTCTGAATGTGTTAGTTTAGGTAGGCAGTGTTTTTCCAGGAATTCATCCATTTCTTCTAGGTTTTCAAATTTGTTAGAGTACAATTTTTCATAATAATCTGAAATGATTCTTTTAATTTCATTTGGTTCTGTTGTGATGTGGTCCTTCTCATTTCTTATTCGGGTTATTTGTTTCCTTTCCTGTATTTCTTTAGTCAGTCTAGCCAATGGTTTATCAATTTTGTTAATTTTTTCAAAGAACCAGCTTTTGGCTTTGTTAATTCTTTCAATTGTTTTTCTGTTCTCTAATTCATTTAGTTCAGCTCTAATTTTTATTAGTTGTTTTCTTCTGGTGCCTAATGGATTCTTTTGTTGCTCACTTTCTATTTGTTCAAGTTGTAGGGAGAGTTCTCTGCTTTTGGCTCTTTCTTCTTTTTGTATGTGTGCATTTATTGATATAAATTGGCCTCTGAGCACTGCTTTTGCTGTGTCCCAGAGGTTTTGATAGGAAGTATTTTCATTCTCATTGTTTTCTATGAATTTCCTTATTCCCTCCTTGATGTCTTCTATCACCCAGTCTTTTTTCAGGAGGGTATTGTTCATTTTCCAAGTATTTGATTTCTTTTCCCTAGTTTTTCTGTTATTGATCTCTAGTTTTATTGCCTTGTGGTCTGAGAAGATGCTTTGTAATATTTCGATGTTTTGGAGTCTGCAAAGGTTTGTTTTATGACCTAATATGTGGTCTATTCTAGAGAATGTTCCATGTGCGCCAGAAAAAAAAGTATACTTTGCAGCAGTTGGGTGGAAAGTTCTGTATAAGTCAATGAGGTCAAGTTGGTTGATTGTTGTAATTAGATCTTCCGTGTCTCTGTTGAGCTTCTTACTGGATGTCCTGTCCTTCTCCGAAAGTGGTGTGTTGAAGTCTCCTACTATAATTGTGGAGGTATATATCTCGCTTTTCAATTCTGTTAAAATTTGATTTATGTATCTTGCAGCCCTGTCATTGGGTGCATAAATATTTAATATGGTTATGTCTTCCTGATCAATTGTCCCTTTTATCATTATATAGTGTCCTTCTTTATCCTTTGTGGTGGATTTAAGTCTAAAGTCTATTTTGTCAGAAATTAATATTGCTATTCCTCTTCTTTTTTGCTTATTGTTTGCTTGATATACTTTTTTCCATCCTTTGAGTTTTAGTTTGTTTGTGTCTCTAAGTCTAAGGTGTGTCTCTTGTAGGCAGCATATAGATGGATCGTGTTTCTTTATCCAGTCTGTGACTCTCTGTCTCTTTATTGGTGCATTTAGTCCATTTACATTCAGGGTAATTATAGATAAATAAGTTTTTAGTGCTGTCATTTTGATGCCTTTTTATGTGTGTTGTTGACAATTTCATTTTTCCACATACTTTTTTGTGCTGAGGCGTTTTTCTTAGTAAATTGTGAGATCCTCATTTTCATAGTGCTTGACTTTATGTTAGTTGAGTCGTTACGTTTTTCTTGGTTTTTATCTTGAGTTATAGAGTTGTTATACCTTTTTGTGGTTACCTTATTATTTACCCCTATTTTTCTAAGTAAAAACCTAACTTGTATTGTTCTATATCGCCTTGTATCACTCTCCATATGGCAGTTCAATGCCTCCTGTATTTAGTCCCTCTTTTTGATTATTGTGATCTTTTACCTATTGACTTCCATGATTCCCTGTTATGTGTATTTTTTTTTTAATTAATCTTAATTTGTTTGTTTTTGTGATTTCCCTATTTGAGTTGATATCAGGACGTTCTGTTTTGTGACCTTGTGTTGTGCTGATATCTGATATTATTGGTTCTCTGACCGAACAATATCCTTTAGTATTTCTTGTAGCTTTGGTTTGGTTTTTGCAAATTCTCTAAACTTGTGTTTGTCTGTAAATATCTTAATTTCGCCTTCATATTTCAGAGAGAGTTTTGCTGGATATATGATCCTTGGCTGGCAGTTTTTCTCCTTCAGTGTTCTGTATATGTCGTCCCATTCCCTTCTTGCCTGCATGGTTTCTGCTGAGTAGTCAGAACATATTCTTATTGATTCTCCCTTGAAGGAAACCTTTCTTTTCTCCCTGGCTGCTTTTAAAATTTTCTGTTTATGTTTGGTTTTGGCGAGTTTGATGATAATATGTCTTGGTGTTTTTCTTTTTGTATCAATCTTAAATGGGGTTCGATGAGCATCTTGGATAGATATCCTTTCATCTTTCATGATGTCAGGGAAGTTTTCTGTCAGCAGATCTTCAACTATTTTCTCTGTGTTTTCTGTCCCCCCTCCCTGTTCTGGGACTCCAATCACCCGCAGGTTATCCTTCTTGATAGAGTCCAACATAATTCTTAGGGTTTCTTCATTTTTTTTAATTCTTTTATCTGATTTTTTTTCAGCTATGTTGGTGTTGATTCCCTGGTCCTCCAGATGTCCCAGTCTGCATTCTAATTGCTCGAGTCTGCTCCTCTGACTTCCTATTGCGTTGTCTAATTCTGTAATTTTATTGTTAATCTTTTGGATTTCTACATGCTGTCTCTCTAAGGATTCTTGCAACTTGTGAATTTTTCCACTATGTTCTTGAATAAATGTCTTTCTTTACTCTCTGGTTCTTTTTAAGATTTTTTATTGTATTCATGTACTGAAGTTTCACTACATTATATCTTGATTCAGATTTATTTTTACTTTACCCTCTTGGGATATCTTTGCCTTCCCTAATCTAAGGATTTATATGTTTCATTGTTTTTAGTCACTAGTTCCCCAAATGTTTTTTCCTATATTTTTGAAGGGATAGAATTCCTCCACGTTTTGTGAATATATGTACATCATATTTACAATCATGTTTTTAAAATGGTTTTGCCCACGAGGTAGCTAATATTTTCCTAAATTAAAGAAGTGGGGAAAACAGGACAATACAGAAGTAATGAATGCCACATCAGATCAGTTATTTGATGCCATGTCTTATGACTGCCAATGGAACATATTGTTTTTTATCCATGTCTCCCTGTTTATGTGCTAGTATCCTGTCCTGTGAACTCATTTCAAGGGCTGTGTGCCTGACCCGGAAGCAGCTTTCAGCATTTTCCCCAGGTCTAAATAGAAGAGGATGTTTTTTCTTCTGTAAAAATAAATCCAAATAGGTTTTTTTTGTCCCTTTTATTTTTATTTTATCCATTGAAAGAAAAATAAATATTTATTTGTAGTCTATTTACAAAACTTTTAACCTGTCTTTATTTTTAATTTTCCCCCATAATTTTGTGATATGGGCACTAGCATTTATTACATTATACACAAAAAGAAAGGACAAGGAGAAAAAAATCTGATGATAGTTTCAGAGAAGAAACAAAAGTGGGAGAAACAAGCCTTAAATCTGGACCATGACCATACATGGGAGGTAAAACTTTTATTCACCACCTTCACTGGGTGACACCTAAAATATTTCAGGATTCATGTCAGGATTAAATTGTAGTTTATACTTCACACAACCTCTTAAGGTTGATATCACCACTGACATTTTATAGATGATAAAATTGATATGAGGAGATTTTAAGTAGTTTTCCCTAAATGTCCAGCTAAATTATGTATATATATAAAACCTTTTAAAATACATACCCTGTAAACCAAACCCATTACCATAGAGTTGATTCCAACTCACAGCTACCCTATATTATCTCTCAACTATTTGGAACTGGTGAATCTAAAGGGTGGTACACTTTTTAATGCCATAGAACAGAAAGAGAGAGAGAAAGGAAAGAAGTAAAGGAAGGGAGGGAGGGAGGAAGAGAAAGAGAGAGGGAGGAAGGAAGGAAGGAAGAAAGAAATGAAAGTTATTAAAATAGAAATTCTCTGTATATAGTAGAGGATCAACAATATATATAAAAGAATTTTTATTCCCAGATGAAATTGTTTTAGTGTTAAAAATTTATTCATTTTAACAAATTCTTGTGTTTATATTTTGTCATATGTCCTGGCTCTAACATATTCTCATTCAACAGTGAGTTATTCTAAAACAACCCAAATCTAATGAATGATAGAAGGAGAATGCGTATATTTAGTTAAGTGTCTTAACTAAATATACGCATTCTTCTCTTTAAGTATAACTTCTCCGTAAAACAGCCTTTCAGGAAAAGAGATTGAAAAGAGGTGAGCATTGCTCTCCTTTGAGCGTTTACACCCCAAATTTACTAAGAAAATCACCCTCATAGAAAACTTCTTTCAATGACGTCACACATTTATTATGACGTTTCAGGGGAATGAGGTCATTTCTAAGTTCCAAAGGAACAAATTCATTGGAATTCAATAAATGTGGAATTAAAGAAAAATAACTTCTTAAAAAATGAACTACCATAAACAGTGCCACTTTACAATGGAGACTTTGTCTTCCACAGCAGTGCCCCCAAAGGGTGGTGGGTCTCTGGGGAAGAAGAAAGAAAGCATGGGGTCTGCAGAGGTGGAGGATGTGGTGATGGAGAGGCCTCCAGGGGTCCCTGTGACCAAAGCTTTGGGCTCACAGGTGAGGATAAGGACCCTGAAAGCTCTACTAAATCTACTCTCTATTCTCAGAGGTCTCTATCCAAGAGGAAAATGCCCAGGAGTCAACAATATCCCAAGCAAAAAGCCCAAGTTCCAGGCCCAGGAAGATTCCAAAAACCATCAGAGAGCTCTTTTCCTTCATTTTCCACCAAGCAAACCTCTCACTCCTCCAGCTACGGGGCTGCCCCAGGACAGCGATGGGTCAGGTGCACATATTTCACCAAGGTGCGCACAGTCAAGGGGGTGGCGGTCGCCTGGCAGACCAAAACCTCCTTTGCCCCCGTGGGCAAGATGCCCCAGGTCTTTGAGGCCAAGCTCTCTGAGGAGAGCACGATCAGCTCTGCCCCCACACTGGCCAACACTCAGTCCCTGGTCAGCAACCTGGAGCCCTGGCAGGAGGGGACCCAGACCTGTACTCCGGACACCACCGACCAAGGGGAGGAGCATGGGGAGAGCCCCCGCGCAGCCACCCCAGAGTGGCTGGTGACCCGTGAGCACGGCTTCCGCTGCGTGGCCTGCTACCGCGTGTTCGAGTCCCGGGAGGCCCTGGTTGCGCACGCGGCGCGTGGTGTGACTCAGGGCTTCAGCTGCCGGGTCTTCTTTGAAGAGCTGCTGGAGAGGCGGCTGCCACGCTCAGTCCAGCGCAGGCCCCAACGCTGCCAGCAGCTGGCCAGGCGTTACCTGATGGCCTCCAAGAAGAGGGAGGTGAGGGAGAAGAGAGCGGTCTGCAGGCACCTGGAGGAGCAGCTGGAGAAGCAGAGAGAAGAACTGAAGAGGCTGAGGCACCAGCTGGACAGGCTGCAGAGGCAGGCCAGGCTGCAGAAGGCACAGCACCAAGGCCAGAGGGGGAAGCACCTAAAGACCTGCTAGCACCCTGGGACTAGGAGGAGCAGGGCCTTTGGGCTGGAAACGTGGGCCCTTCAGGAGAGACCTCCATTCAGGTTCGTTTAACCCAGCTTCCCTGGAAGATCCTAGCCTCCTTCCCGTGTGCCCACCAGCCTTCAACCCCAAGGGCACAAAGAGCTCCAGCCCTAAGGGGGATCTGGATGGAAGAAGCCCCAGATAGCTGAACACAGACACCAGGTCCCCTAAGAGGCTCCCCTGGCCCAGGAGAGGACAGGACAGGCCTCATCTTGATGGTGAGGTCTTGGGACCCTAAGGATGAGCACAGCGTAAGTAGGGAAAGGGGAATGGGATTTCAGTGGGACTTGGGAGGCTAAGGGGGACCCTGTTGAGGTGTGATGGTGAAGGGGGTATCACTGAGTTCTTTGGAGGAGAAGGAATCAGAGAGATGGCAGGGTGTCAGGAAACCTGCCTGCAGGTGAGCAGTGGGCATAAAGCCCTAAACCAAGGACACTGGGTCCCTTCCCAGCAGCATACAGGCAGAGAAAGAGGTAGGGCTTGGCAGGAGGAGAGGAGGGCCCGGTGAAGGAAAATGAATTCACCCCAGCCATGTCTTCTGGTTTCCTAGGGTGAATTTGGGGTTCTGATTAGGATGCATTGTTGTTGCCTCATTAGGGGAATGTAAGTGGGAGGTGGTGTAGAAAATCCCCCTGGGTGTTAACCATTTCTGGATAAGAGTTGATTCAGCGCTTGCAGGGTATTTCTTGTAGAGTATGTCCTCGGGTAAGGGGTAGAGCTTTGGAACTTTTTCTTCTCCTTTAAATAAAGCTGTACATTCCAGTTCTTGACACGTCAATAAATCTTGTTAATTTTTTTCCCCCCCTGTCAAATCTGACCTGTCCCGAGGTCAAAGAACTGGAAGAAAAAGGCCATCTGAGATGAGAGAAGCAAAAGAGAGGAGAGGCTTCTGAACCTGGGGAGAACAGCGAGAACACAGGTGACCAGAGGTATGGATGGGAAGAGGCAAATTCAGGCCCAGACTCAACAGTGGACAACAAAGACCAAGTCTCAGTCACAACATCAAATCCCAGGTGTGGGGAAGCCCTGGACATGACAGGGATGTATCCATCTCTCTGGGTGATGAGACCGCAGAGGGCAGAGGAAAGGAGGGCAGAACCTCTAGGATGGGCACCTCCATCCACAGTCTGTCCTGTGTGTATGCCTCAGAGTGACAGAGACAGCTCCTGTGAGGGAGAGGGTCACAGGCAGAGAAGAGCCAAGGTGTTCAGGCCAGGTAAATTCTGCAGTCTCCTAAGGATCCAAAACAAAAAATCAGAGATTCTCAGAGGTATCAGGGTGGGAGGGGTTGGCATTCCCAGGCTGGGGAGAGGCTGGCTGGGGAGGTACTGCTTTCTGAAATCTTTTCATCAACGTCTTAATTCTTATAAGCTACCTTCCCAGTTGATGTCCTCTATGCTCTAGGCTCAGAACTGAAAAGGGCCTCGAATGCACAAAGGCGGGTTATACAGTGGGTCAAGGCAGGGAGGAGGTGGTACCAGCACATCCAGGAAAGAGAATTTTCTGGAGCATCATGAGTTACCTAGTGAATCGCACATAGTGTCCAGCCTTCTACATTTAGCTGTAGACATGTGCTTGCAAACATGTTTGAGGGGTAACTCTACTGACTTCCCAAAATTATTTTTGGTCATTTCCAGTTATAGAGACCAGAAGAGCTCACTGGTTCCAAGAACAAGAAATCCACTGGATCTGATTATTACTGTCTGTGGTGTGCTCTCCTTCCAGTGATTAAAATCTTTTGTCTGTCATTATAGAAAATTTTCACCTATTTAAAATATCTAACGAAACACATTAAAATATACATGTATCTATGATGTTTATCAATTTCCAAAGTTCTGAAATTGTTTTTTATTACATTTGCAAGATTACAGATTTGTATGACAAAAAAGTTACATCAGGGTCCCACCCTCATATGTAATTTGCTCCCGCTCCCACAAGGTATCCAATGTTAATAGACACATGTGTGTCCTTCCCTACATTTCTCTGCAGGGACACATACACACAGTCACAGGTACACAAGTACATCTGCTGGAGTGTTTGCTTTTATGGAAACTTGGTCTCACTGTACCCACATTGCTCTCGCCCCTTCTTTCACTTGACATTCTACCTTGATTCTCTGTAAGTCATTAGATATGGCACTGACACTATATTTTTGGGTCTTTAACTTACATGAAAAATTTAAATAGATGATATCAACTCAGTACACTTTATCTGGACTTATACATGTTGTTGTTAGAAGCTATCAAGTCAGTTCTGACCCACAGTGACCCTAGGCACCACAGAACAAAACTCGGCCCGGTCATTGCAATCCCAATAATAGTTGCTATATTTGAGCACACTGTTGCAGCCACTGTATCAATCTCATTGAGGGTCTTCCTCTTTTTCCCTGGACCTCTGCTTTACCAAGCATGATGTCCTTTTCCAGGGACTGGTCCTTCTTGATAACATGTCCAAAGCCATCCTTACCTCTAAGGAATATTCTGGCCTTCTCTGTACAAGACAGATTTATTCACCCATATATAACACCACTAAAATGGAAACATTATCATCCATGCTTTTTAAGTCCACTCTTCCTGCATGTTCTAGCTCTCCTCCCCCTGTTCCTACCCACAAGTGAATCCAAGGTAATTCGGGTTAACAATGTGGTAAGTAGTCTCTCTTATCCTTGCTTAAACAAGCACACACAGACTTACATGTATCCTCATCTTCTCATTTATACACACACATAAACATCAACAGGTATTCAAGCATATTCAAAAAATTGATATTGTTTAACCCAGATGTGCTCATTTTATATACACTTCTCTGCACCTTGATTGTTTCAGTAATACTTCCATAATACTTCATAGAGATTTCTCCCACTCAACTACTACAACTCTTTTTCATTCTAAGGACTCCCTGTTTTATTGAGGATGTAGCTTTACCATAAGTTCTCTATCATTCCACCATCAATGGACAAAGTTTGGTCATATTAATAATAACTATCCTTTCTATACTATAGGATTTGTTTCTGTGGAATAGACTCCACAGAGTGAGATTTCCAATTCAAAGAATAGTAAAAGTACAGAGCCATGGCCATGTCTTTCCCCTAAAAAAAAATTCCCCTAGAGGCTGCCATAATGCACCTCTCCAGCCACGTCTCAGGGCATCCTTCTCCCCACAGCCCAGCCAGCCATAGGTGGTGCTGATTTTCAAATTGTGCCAGTTTCACTGGCAGTGTGATATTTTCTTAACTTGGACTATGTTTACTGGGCATGTGGATTTACTCTGAATGAACTGTTTGAATTCACTGCTCATTGTTCAAGTGATTAACTTTTATCCTTCTGGGTAAAATGGAAATTGTTATTAAGCCTTGTCATCTCCATTTCACATGATTTTCCAAATCTATCATTTGTGTATCACATTTTTGCAAGCTTTGTCCCCCAGAACGATCACTTGAGTCAGCACCATTTATTAAATAAATATAATTTTCTTGAAATATGACCTTTGTAAGTTATTGTGACTTCTTAACAGATTTTCTGTTTCATTGGTCGACTTGTCAGTTTCTATGCTATATAATATCAATTTGTTCTGTTACCCGAAGAGGTAGACACCTGTTACTATCCTGCTTTTTCATGTTTTACTTTGGTAAAACCGCCCTCGTTTTGCAGCGATTAAGTGCCCAACTGCTAATGCAAAGAAAGTTTGGCAGGTGGAACCCACCAGGTGGCTCCAAGGGAGAAAGACCTGGTGTTCTGCTCCCGTAATGATTACAACCTAGAAAACCCTATGGGGCAGTCAGATGGGATCGCTTTGAGTCAAAAATCGCCTCCAAGTCTCGTAACAACAGGTATATTCTTTGTTATCTATTCTTTTATCTACTGTACTATTTGTAGCATATGATTACTTTATACAGTTCAAAAACAACTATCTTAATATTCCGGCTAGAAATGCATTCCACTTATATATTAGTTTTAGGGACCTCCATTTAATTGACAAGACGTTCCATTTGAAAATATGGCATATTTTTGCATATATTCAGGTTTCATTTTATGTACTTTAATACATTGTTTTCCCTCATAGAGGTCCTTTGCTGCTCTGGTTAAAACAATGTTTTGCTAAATATTTTACAGTTTTGGACACAGTGTGATACAGTCAAGTAGTAGGGGAAAGAGAAGGGTCTGCCCTTCCCACCCTTGCCAATTTTAGACCCTCATTCTATACTGGAGAGAAACCATTGATTTTGATGCATTTGTCTTTTATGCAGGTATGTAATTATATCATCATTATTTTAAATATCTCTTTTAATACTTGTACTAGTTATTTAAATTTTCTAGTTTATTCCTTCACCTAAAAACTATGTTGAGTGATAGCAAAATTTTTGTCTAGTTCCAAATTTATCGGAATGGGTTTAATATTTTTCCATTTATCTCACACCTGATAAGTTTGGGGATAATTTGTTATGCACCAATAGATAACTAATACTCCGAGCTACTGACCTTTATGGTAATCTACACACAACTTGTTTCTGACAGGTAAGTACTTCCACCTGGCCTCTGTTCAGCTGGGATCCCATGATTTACACTGCTACTAGGCAGCCCAGCTCCCACTAACAACATGAGCCTATAGAGAATTGTTCTTGTTAGCTGTCATCAGGTCATTTCTGACTCATGACCACCCCATGTGGGAATAGTAGAAGTGTTCAATAGGGTTTTCAAGGCTGTGATCCTTTAAAAGCAGATCGTCAGGACTGTCTTCTGAGGTGCCTTTGGGTAGGTTCAAACCAACGAACTTTCAGCTAGTATAGAACACTTAACTGTTTGTGGCACCCAGGGACCCCCTGCAAAGGTACATATTGGTAAGCTCCATGTTGCTGGTGCTCCCCTCATCTCCGCATTCCTTATTCTTTTGATGAAATGGGTGTCCTTCAGGACCTCCAAGAAATGGTCTTATAGAGGACTAACTCAGACATGCCCACATATTGGAGGCTTTTATTTCTTCTTCCAACACCCGACACAGTAGGTCCGGCATTTCAATTTCATAGAATTTGGGCCATTGCCTTTTCTAAGCTTCCAAAAGCAATCCCACAGCATATTAAACCCATTTCCAGAACCCTTGCTACGGCAATAAATCCTTGTCAACAAACTCTCCTTGACCCAACTTTATATTAAACTCCCCTTGACTCAGCACCTTCAGCACTCATCCCTCAGCACACCCCCGTCCTGCTCACACAAGGCAGCCAGGTCTTGCAGCTCCTGCAGTGTACACTCCCTCCCCCCCTTACCACAACTATCACTTCCCCCGGTGGCTATGCTGGTATCTGACAGCTAAGTATCTGGACAAATGCATGGGATTCTATCTGAGGATTCTGCAAGGGAAACTGTTGAAGGTGGATTGGGGGGGTGGGAAACCAGAACACAGAGTATGAACATTCCAGAGGTTGAAATTAAATGAGCCCAAATCCCAGAGCTGCACATCTGTTGTGGACAGAAACAGCTACGAGAGAAGCCCTCTCTCATATAAATGGGATAGAGGGTCCATAAAGGAGAGAGATGGGCAGGTGGGCAGGTGGACAGGTGGGCAGACACCTGAAACTCTGGCAGAGGAGAATCCTTCTCTCTGACCAGAGTATGGAAGGGCCAACGAGTGTAGAAGAATCTCCAATATATTTTTTTTTCTCTCTCTGTTGTTACCTGGCACCTAGTCAATTCTACCTCAAAGGCTGAGACTTTTCAAAAGCAGATTGCCAGGCTTGTCTTTTGAGGTGCTTCTTGACAAGTTCAAACTGCCAGCCTTTTGGCTGGTTGTCCAGTTCTTTGGCCCCATAGGAAGAACCAGTCACTTATGTGAACGACAGAATGAAGAGATTAAAGCCCCAGCATTCCTGCCAGTGGGCCAGGAAAGCACTCCTTCAGAACTCAGACAGCAGCAGAGAAATAAAGAGAGGAGACTGTGCAAGAAAGAGATTCTGCAGACTTGCTATGAACTCCTGGTTCACCCCCCAGATGCATATGCATTGCCCTGACTCTAAGAAGCATTATCAAATCCTTTAAGAGGCGCCCTATGGGTTAGAACGCCATCAAGGTTCCAGACTGAGTGGGGCTCACATAGATTAGATCTGAATACAGCTGCAAAGCCTTCAAAAATTGAACTAACATTTGAACCATAGAATAGAGAAGATGGGACAGAACTTGGAGCCTGAACATAACTGGGTCAATAGACTGCTAAAAACAAAAAAGAAAAAAATTCTCATAAAATTAAGACAGACTTGTAGTCTTGAAATCATAAGACACAGATTTTAAAATGCTATTCTAATCATTCTCCAAGAAATAACAGGGACACTTTTTTAAATAAATGGAAAGATAACAGGTGCTATTTGCAAAGGAAAATTTTACATGGTAAAAATACATGGTAGAAATAAAATTCATTTGATAGTTTCAACAGCAGAATGGTGATGACGGAGAAAAAAATAGATGAGTTTAAAATATTTACTCTGAAAAGAGAGAAAAAATACGGAAAAAAATGAAAAGAGCCTCAAGAATTAGAGAAAAAATCTGTTTATTTATTAGAACTCCAGAAGAAGTGGAGAAAATGTGTGCTGTAGGAAAACATATTTGATGAAATACTGGGTGAACACTTTCCAAGTTTGATGAAAGACGTGAACTTACAGATTCAGAAGGTCAGCAAACCCCAACAGGTTAATCCTAAAGAACTCTGTGTGAAAATATCATATTTTTATGCAAATATTGTGTTATGTGTTTTTTGCAAATCACACGCTCCCCTCCCCCCAAACCGGCATATTTGCAAGCATGCTGTGCTAGTTTTTTACACCAACATATATAAAAAAAAAAAAAAAATTAGGCACCATTTCTCATAAGAGTACCCGGAAAGAGGAAGGCTCAGTTGGCAAAAAATATCTATAATGTGTGCATTATTTGCACAAAAATACAGTACATCATAATCAACTGCAGAATAACAAAGATCAAGAAAATACCCAGGAAGAAGCTAGAGAGAAAACAATAGATTTCACATGGGAAAAATAATTTCACTGACTCTTTCTTCATTATCAGAAAACCACAGAGGCTGAAATGTTGTGAAAAAACATTTTTTCAACACTGAAAGATCAGAAACATTACCCCAGATTTCTATATCCAATCATTACCTTCAGGAGTAAAGAAAAAATAGTGCCATTCTTAGCGAAGGAAAACTGAGAGAATTCATCGCCACCAGACTTCTCCCAAACGAGACGCTAATGGAAGTGCTTCAGGAGGTAGACTTGGAATTTCAGCCGTATTTCAGGAAAGCAGAAAACATGGGAACTATGTGGGTAAATATACTGTGTTAATACTGTAGTCACTGCACAACATGGCGCTGGACATGACTCTTTGGAAAGTTTTTCCAGTCTCTTGGAAACGCTTGGGAACATACTCTTGACAGAAAATCATTATTAGAGAATAGAACTAATTTTGACAATATCTGAAAGATGTCTGTAGTCAAGTCTGGTGAATAAAATGGAAACTAAATTTTGGGACCCAAAATAAGGTGTGGTAACAAAAAATGAGTCTCAATTCTGATGTGGTCATGAGCTGCCTCTGAAGGCCGGCCTCCCCCAGAGAGGCGTTTCAGGCACATTGGGAGCAATGGCTTGTTCTTGTTGCTAGGTGCCATGGAGTGGATTTGTGAGTCATTGCTGCCCAGAGTGAAGGCAATACTGTCCCAACAGGGTTTCCTGAGTTGTAATCTTAATGGGAGAGGATTGCCAGATCTTTACTCCTTTGAGCCTTTGGGTGGGTTCAAACCATTGACCTTTCGGTTAGCAGTCAAGCACTTAAACTTTGCACCACCAGGGCTCCTTGGAATAATGGCAGCACCACAGAATTTGGTACAAACTTCCCCGTGGGCCTTCCCTGAGAAGTAACCTCTTTGCTGAAGGACCAAGTTTAGTTTTCATACATAGTCATTCTGTACAAAGTCTCCATAAGAATTAGAGTGCCTCCTTGAATGGACAACATTTTACATGTCCTCCATGAAGAAAATGCCTCAAGGGCAAAGTTTAAGAGTAAACCAAGGCATTTCCCATAACTCCTTACCTGAGAGCGTCTTCGTGAGGATTTTCTAAACACGCGGAAAAGAACATAGTAGACACTGCCTTCTTTTTACCTCTTCCCTCCTAAACAAACAGAAACCTTTGCTGAGATGTCAGGTGTCAAGCCCCAAACTACTCTTCTTATCCTGTATGTAAGTTCTGTAATGAGACCAGGACCCAGGCAGTATTTCCCATCTTTCAAAGTTTGAAAGTGAAATCCTGTTACAAGTCACTAGATCAGCCCAGGGGCTGGAAGACTGAAATTCCTGGTCCTCTGACAAGTGGGAAGGGCAGGGTGGGATTGGGCAGAGCCTCCTTGACCATCACTTGCCCCAAGAGGCTCTGGAGGCTGCTTCATGTTATAAGTCAAAAGCCCTTCCAGCCCAGTCACATAAGAGCAGGGAAAGGCTTTTTCCATTGAAAGAAGAAATGGGCTCAGGAGCAGCAGGTTTGAGGCCATTCAGCTTCTGTCAGCTTTGTGGCTTCGGACATCTTGGCCGCTGGTCGCCTTCACAACTGGGTCTTTATACCTCTCCAGCTCTCTCTCCCTCCCAGTTTTCTCCCAGTACCATGGGCTGTGGCTTCTGCTAGTTTTAATGATTTCAATGTTTCAGTAGCTCCTCGCCCCACTCAGAGGAGGCAGGTTTGCGGGGTGTGAGGGACAAACCCATAGTGCTGCTTAGGTTTCCTTCAACAGAAACACTCCTGAGGTGACAAGCTGTCCTGACTGATCTTGAGACCAAGACAGACAGAAACTCAGTGAGAGGGTCATTGGTTTCTGGAAGTGTCAGCACTCTCAGAGACATGTCCTGGGGTCATGCCCAATTGCAGGAAAAATGAAGTGGCTCTGAACCTCGGTGTGTTGACCGTCCAGTACACAGGACCCGGAAGCCTCAGGAGGATTCTCAGTCTTAGTCTAACCGAGCACTGGGGAAATCCTCACAGGGTGGGAGCAGTGATATTCCTGGGTATCTTTATTCTAAAAATCTCAGAGCAGTTGCTACAGTCTTGTGAGGTGGGAAAAGAGAAAGCTTGGGACCACAGGAGGGTGGCAAAAGAAGGAGGCTCCTATCACTCACTCCCTCTTGGATCTTGTTCAGGTTTTTTTGTTTTTTAATGCAACCTGGGCTCCAGGCAGGCACTTATTGCTAAAGTTGTATTTCTCTGTTTTAATTTATGATATCTAAGTCAAATCTGGAGTCTTGAGCTGATTTTGATAATTCGTCTTTAGTCTGTGCAGACAAGAGTCCACTCACACCCATGATGAAAGCAAAGGAAATAAATTCCCTAGCCTAGACCAGGGCGGGCTCTCTTGCTCCTCAAACTAAGAGTACCACACTTGGGGAGCTCTCCTAGGGCAGTGCAGGTGGCGAGTCCAGTCTGGGGCCCTGGGAAGGGGACGGGGTGGGTGCCAGGCAGTGTGGCCTCTGTGGCTTCACCTTCTCCTCCAGGAAGTGCATCTCGAAGGCCTCCACGTTTGGATCCTGACGCTAACCACAAGTTCTCACCCTTCTGTGTCCACTGTCTGGACCCAAGTCCCCATATGCCTCCTCTGCCCTCCTATCTCATCATATGCGCTGTGATCATGCTCCAGTATGTACCCTGGGTCTTGCCCTCTATGGCCTTCGGGTCCCCGAGTTCTGTTGGGACCTGCCAGTCTGGGCAGTCTGAGGTGTGGGTGGGGCTGGGTGGGCTGGGACTGTCACAAAAGGCTCCTGAAGCCAGCTCTTTCCTGCTCCCCACCAGCTTGTGGTAGAGCTGCCCAGGACCCCGCACCTCTCCCGGGTGCCCCTCTCTGAGCATCCCTGCCGCCCCCTCCCCTAGTTCTTGAGGCACCTTCTCTTGATGCACAGATGCAACTGGGCACCTCACCACACAGAACCCGGAGTCGGTTCTCAGCTAGATTAAAGACCTGAACCTGAAATGCACAACCTTAAAACCACTAGAACCAATAACTCGTTGTCGTCTAATCCATTCCGACTCATAGGGACCATAAAGGACCGAGTAGAACTGCCCTATAGGGTTCCCAAGGAGCGCCCGGTGGACTTGAACTGCCAACCTTTTAGTTACCAGCTGTAGCTTTTAACCACTACTCCACAAGGTTTCCTAAAACTGCTAGATAGGTGGGAAATGAAAAAAGGAAAAAAAAGTAAATAAAAAAATTTTAAGAAAAAGAACAATTACAGAATATGTAAAAGAAAAAAATAACAAAACAAAAAAAAATCACATAATATGAGACTGTGACCTCACATTTTGGAGTCAAGGAGGCTGGGTTGTATCTTTCTTTGCAAATAAGTCTTAGATTAGGGAATTGGTACCAGGAGTAGATACACACTCTCACTTCAGGAAAATGGAAAATCTGGGATTAATTGACCTGGATGAGGCGGAAAACAGTGATAACCACATAATATTTAAAGATGAAATCCTAACAGCCTAAAACATGCAGTGGAAATTTTTCTAAGTAAAGTAGCATCAGAAGAGGCCTTTAATCACTACACAAAATGGGTCAGTAGTTCAAGATCTCCCTACAAAGATGGAATCAACTCAATGGCCAACTGGTTTTGGGTTTGGTAGATCACTTTTAGGCAGGTTCCAGCAAACACGCAAAAAACAGATCATTTCAATCTTGTACACAGTCAATAAAGAAGAGAAAACTATGAGATGCTTCCCAACTTGTTCCCTAAGGCCACTTTAATATTGATACCAAATTAGAAAAAGAAGGTACAAGGGGAGTTACAGGACAAGCACACTAAGCAATTGAGATGCAAAAACCTACCTAAAATGCTGGCAAAGAAATCCAGCAAAGTATAAAGCACGTAATACGCCATGATCAAGGGGGTTTATTTAAAGGATGCAAGCTTGAGTGAACATTAAAGGTTTAATAATTTAATTCACCACATGTGTAGGTTAAGGAAGAAAAGACATAGGTTCACCTCAAGAGACGGTGAAAAGGCAGTGATAAAATCCAACCACACTGAGACATAAGAACTCTGAGCAAACACGGAACAGAAAAGGAGTTCCCGAATGTGGAAAACTACAACTAGCATGATAGTTCCTGGTGAAATATGGAACATTCTCTTTAATATTAATTAGCAACAAAATCAGGATGCTTTCTCTCATTATTTCTATTAAATATTTAACACTGGAGTACAAAAAGAAAAAGAAAACATATAACTCTTATTATTCATAGATTATAGGAATGTCTCCACAGAAAAATTTAAAAACCATAGAAAATATTAGAATTAATATTAGTTAATCATAAATACAAAGTAAAAAATAAAGTGAATTTCTCTGCAGCAGCATCAAGGCAACTCTGTCATAGCTCTCAGTGAAAGCAGAGGACACTGACAGGGAAACAGCAGGATTCAGGTGGGCTAGATTTTTTTTTAGACCAAGGAGGGGAGAGCACTATTTTACACTGGGCTGGATTTATAAGCACAGCTATGTGTGTTAGTTACCTAGTGCTGCCGTAAGAAAAAAAAAAATAACACAGTTGGGTGGTTTTAGAGAATAAAAATTTATTCTCTCGCAGTTCAGGAGGCTACCTGCCTGAATTCAGGGCATGGCTCATGTCTACTCCAGCTTCTAGCAGCTTCCAGCCACCCATTGTGTTCCTGGTCTTGTAGATGCATATGCTCCGTTGTCTGTCTTCCTCTCCTACTGAGTGTGTCTGTGTCTATTCTGCTGTTTTTATAACTCAGAAGGGACTAGGTTTAGGACCCAACCTACACTGGTATGGCCTCATTAATATAATTTTAAAATCCCCTATATCCAAATCAGGTCACATTTACGGGTACGGTGGTTAGGATTTCAACATACCTTTTGGGGTTTTACAATTCAGTCCATAATAGTGCCCTCACCAGATATTCTGGACTGAGAATACTAGCATGAGCAGCTAGGAGTGGTTCTATTTTTTCCCGCATTAGTTGGTTGTAACTTGTCTCAATGGCCACTCATATGAACTTTGGAGCAGCTTATTATGAAGGCCCTGGCCAACCTTTCGTACCCATGTCCGTTGTGTGGAAAAACACACAGCCTCCCATCACTGAAGCCTTGGGAAATTCATTTATAAGTGTGGAATGGAGTTGGGACCGGAATTGTCTCGTGGCCTTGATAACATGGAATAGCTGTTAAGATATCCACATGGAGATGTCAGGTAATAATACTAACAGCTAACACTTACTGAGTACATGCACTGGTGCCAGGATTCTTGTAAGGGCTTCTCCTTTCCTAAGATATTTGTTCTGCACGATAGCCCTATGAGGAATGTATCATTATAATGCACATTTTATACATGAAGAGGCCGATACAGAGATTTAAGCTGATATTTGAGTATAAGTCTGGACCCAGGAGGAGTTGAAATGGCTGGAGGTGTAAATCTCACGTCCTCAGCTATAGGCCAATGGCTGTGGACACACTGAGGCATTCCAGACAGAGGGTGTCAATAGAGAGAGAGGACTAAACACCGAGCCCTAGGGCACCCTGACGCCTACAAGCTGGCCAGGTGAACCACAGCCAACAAAGCTCTCTGAAGGCCAGTGTGGTTCCTGGAAGGTGGTCTGTCCTTTCTCTAAGCCGAATTTCCCCACTGCCCCTCCCACCCGCACTGGCTTGTCCCCTTCCTAATGGCAGGGACAATGTGTGACTTTCACCACTGCCCAAGATCCCAAGGTTATAATAACATTAGTATGGAAAGCAGAATGATGGAGTCAGGAAGCCTGGTGGTCACATGCAACCAGAAAAGAGCATATAAAGACGGGGAGAAGACTGTGAGCCAGAGAGGTAGGAGAAATGAATATTTCCTGAGTGCTAAATAAGGCTGGACGTCTGCTAGTGGCATGTAGTTCCTCATTTAAACTTCAGAGGGACACAATGGGTGGAATAGACATTGCTATCCACTTTCATCATGCAAACATTTTATTTCCTTTGATTTTAACAGTAACTTCTTATAAAAACAAATGAGAAAATAGAGAAGAGTATAATAAAAGAATATATCTCATCAATTCAGTACTATCATTTTGCCTCAGCAGCTACACATTTTTGTTGTTGATGTAAATATAACACACAACCTTTGCCAAGTGAACGAGTTCTACAGGTGTACACACTATTGACAGAAATTACATTAATCGGCTGTGCAACCCTACCCTTAATCTGTGTGATTTTTCCATCATTGTAAAGAGAAACTCAATTTCCATATGCAATAAAAAAAAATATGCAATAAAAAACAGAAATTACATTAATCGGCTGTGCAACCCTACCCTTAATCTGTGTGATTTTTCCATCATTGTAAACAGAAACTCAGTTTCCATATGCAATAAAAAAAATATGCAATAGCACCTCTTTATTCCCTCCCTCCTGCCCCTGAGAACCCCTATAAACTTTCGTCTCTATACATTTGCCTGTTTTTGTAAAAGGCATGGTGACACTACCCAGAGGTACCTCGGAAGGAAGCCCTGGTGACTGTACCCAGAGGTACCTCGAAAGGAAGGCCTGGTGACTGTACCCAGAGGTAACTCAGAAGAAAGGCCTGGAGACTGTACCCAGACGTACCTCGGAAGAAAGGCTCGGTGACTGTACCCAGAGGTACTTCGGAAGGAAGGCCTGGTGACTGTACCCACAGGTACGTGGGAAGGAAGGCCTGGAGACTGTACCCAGAGCTACCACGGAAGGAAGGCATGGTGACTGTACATAGAGGTACTCGGAAGGAACGCCTGCTGACTCTACACACAGATACCTAGAAAGGAAGGCCCGGTGACTGTAACCAGAGGTACCTCGGAAGAAAGTCCCGGTGACAATACCCAGAGGTACCTCGGAAGGAAGGCCTGCTGACAGTACCAAGAAGTACCTCTGAAGAAACGCCTGGTGACTGTACCCAGCGGTACCTCGTAAGAAATGCCTGCTGACTGTACCCAGAGATGCCTCGCAAGGAAGGTCTGGTGACTGTACTCAGAGGTACCTCAGAAGGAAGGCCTGATGACTCTACCCAGAGGTACATCAGAAGGAAGGCCAGGTGACTGAACTCAGAGGAACCTCGAAAAGAAGGCCTGGTGACTGTACCCACAGGTACCTCGGCAGAAATGCCTGCTGACTCTACCCAGAGGTACCTCGGAAGGAAGGCCTGGTGGCTGTACTCATTAGTACCTCGGAAGAAAGGCCTGGTGACTGTACCCAGAGGTACCTCGGAAGGAAGTTTGGTGGACTGAACCCAGAGCTAACTCAGAAGGAAGGCCTGGTGACTGTACCCACAGGGACCTTGGAAGGAGGCCTGGTGACTGTACCCAGGGGTACCTCAGAAGGAGGCCTGGTGACTGTACCCAGAGTTACCTCGGAAGGAAGGCCTGGTGACTGTACCGAGAGGTACCTCGGAAGGAAGGCCTGGTGACTACCCAGAAGTACCTCGGAAGAAAGGCCTGGTGACTGTACTCAGAGGTACCTCAGAAGGAAGACCTTGTCACTGTACCCAGAGGTACCTCAGAAGGAAGACCCGGGATTGTACCCAGAGTTACCTCAGAAGGAAGGCCTGGTGGGTGTACCCAGAGGTGCCTCGGAAGGAAGGCCTTGTGACCGTACCCAGAAGTACATTAGAAGGAAGTTCTGGTGACTGTACCCAGAGGTACCTTGGAAGGAAGGCCTGGTGACTGCACCCAGAGGTAACTCACAAGGAAGTCCTTCTGACTGTACCCAGACATACCTCGGAAGAAAGGCCTGGTGACTGTACCCAGAGGTACCCCGGAAGAAAATTCTGGTGACTGCACCCAGGGTTACCTCAGAAGGAAGGCCTGGTGACTGTACCCAGAGGTACCTCGGAAGGAATGCCTGGTGACAGTACTCAAGTACCTCAGAAGGAAAGCCTGGTTAATGTACCCAGAGGTACCTCGTAAGAAATGCCTGGTGACTGTACCCAGAGATGCCTGGGAAGGAAGGCGTGGTGACTGTACCCAGAGGTACCTCGGAAGGAAGGCCTAATGACAGTACCCAGAAGTACCTCAGAAGGAAGGCCGGTGACTGTACCCAGAGGTACCTCGTAAGAAAGGCCTGGTAACTGTACCCAGAGGTAACTGACAAGGAAGTCCTTCTGACTGTACCCACAGATACCTCGAAAGAAAGGCCTGGTGACTGTACCCAGAGTTACCTCAGAAGGAAGGCCTGGTGACTGTACCCAGAGTTACCTCGGAAGGAGGCCTGCTGACTGTACCCAGAGTTACATCGGAAGAAGGCCTGGTGACTGTACCCAGAAGTACCTCGGAAGGAAGGCCTGGAGACTGTACCGAGAGGTACCTTGGAAGGAAGGCATGGTTACTACCCAGAAGTACCTCGGAAGAAAGGCCTGGTGACTGTACTTAGAGCTACCTCAGAAGAAACACCACGTCACTGTACCCAAAGGTACCTCAGAAGGAAGGCCTGGTGATTGTACCCAGCGATACCTCGGAAGGAAGGCCTGGTGATTGTACCCAGAAGTACCTCGGAAGGAAGGCCTGGTTACTGTACGCAGAGGTACCTCGGAAGGATGGCCTGGTGACTCTACCCAGAGGTAACTCACAAGGAAGTCCTTCTGACTGTACCCAGAGATACCTCGAAAGAAAGGCCTGGTGACTGTACCCAGATGTACCCCGGAAGAAAATTCTGGTGACTGCACCCAGGGTTACCTCAGAAGGAAGGCCTGGTTACTGTACCCAGAATTACCTCACAAGGAAGGCCAGTGCCTGTACCCAGAGGTACCTCTGAAGGAAGTTCTGGTGACTGTACGCATAGGTACCTCAGAAAGAAAGCCTGCTGACTATACCCAGAGGTACCTCGTAAGAAAGGCCTGGTGACTTTACCCAGAGGTACCTCGGAGGCAAGGCCTGGTGACTGTACCCAAAAGCACCTCGGAAGAAACGCCTGGTGACTATACTCAGAGGTACCTCGGAAGGAAGGTCTGGGAACTGTACCCAGAGGTACTTCGGAAGTAAGGCCCGGTGGCTGTAACCAGAGGTGCCTCGGAAGGAAGGCTTGGTGACCGTACCCAAACGTAGCTGGGAAGTAAGGCATGGTGACTGTATTCAGAGGTACCTCGGAAGGAAGGCCTGGTGACTGTACCCAGAAGTACCTCAGAAGGAAGGCCTGGTGACTGTACCCAGAGCTACCTCGGAGGGAAGGCCTGGTGACTGTACGCATAGGTACCTCACAAGGAATGCCTGGTGACTCTACCCAGAGTTACCTCGGAAGGAAGCGATGGTGACTGTACCCAGAGGTACCTCGGAATGAAAGCCTGGTGACTGTACCCAGAGGTACCTCGGAAGGAAGGCCTGGTGACTACCCAGACATTCCTCGGAAGAAAGGCCTGGTGACTCTACCCAGAGGTACCTCGTAAGAAATGCCTGGTGGCTTTACCCAGAGGTACTTCGGAAGGAAGGCCTGGTGACTCTACCCAGAGGTACCTCGGAAGGAAGGTCTGGTGACTGTACTCACAGGTACCTTGGGAGGAAGGCCTGCTGACTGTACCCAGAGGCACCTCGGAAGGCAGGCCTGGTGACTGTACTCAGAAGTACCTCGGAAGAAAGGCCTAGTGACTGTACCCAGAGGTATCTCAGACGGAAAGGCTGGTGATTGTACACAGAGGTACATCGGAAGGAAGGCCTGGGGCGGCACCCTGAAATACCTCGGAAGAAAGGCCTAGTGGCTGTACCCAGGGGTACCTCGGAAGGAAAGCCTGGTGACCGTACCTGATGTACATTAGAAGTCAGGCCTGGTTACTGTGCCCACAGGTACCTCAGAAGGAAGGCCTGTTGACTGTACCCAGAGGTACCTCGAAAGAAAGGCCTGGTGACTGCACCCAGAGGTACCTCGGAAGACAATTCTGGTGATCGTACCCAGAGTTACCTCAGAAGGAAGGCGTGGTGACTCTGTCCAGAGGTACCTCGGAAAGAAGCGATGGTGACTGTACCCAGAGGTACCTCAGAAGGAAGGCCTGGTGACTCTACCCAGAGTTACCTCAGAAGGAAGCGATGGTGACTGTACCCAGAGGTACCTCGGAAGGAAGGCCTGGTGACTTTACCCAGAGCTAACTCAGAAGGAAGGCCTGGTGACTGTACCCAGAGTTACCTCAGAAGGAAGGCCTGGTGTGTGTACCCAGAGGTGCATCGGAAGGAAGGCCTGGTGACGGTACCCAGAGGTACCTCGGAAGGAAGGCCTTGTGACCGTACCCAGATGTACATTAGAAGGAAGTCCTGGTGACTGTCCCCAGAGGTACCTCGGAAGGAAGCGATGATGACTGTACCCAGAGGTACCTCGAAAAGAAGGCCTGGTGACTGTACCCAGAGGTACCTCGGAAGAAAGGTCCGCTGACTGTACCCAGAGGTACCTCGGAAGGAAGGCCTGGTGACTCTACCCAGAGGTACCTTGGAAGGAAGTCCTGGTGACTGTACCCAGAGGTACCTCGTAAGAAATGCCTGATGGCTGTACCAGAGATACCTCGGAAGAAAGGCCTGGTGAGTGTAAACAGAGTTACATGGGAAGGAAGGCCTGGTGACTGTACCCAGAGTGACCTCAGAAGGAAGACCCACTGCCTATACGCAGAGGTACCTCAGAAGGAAGGCCTGATGACTCTTCCCAGAGGTAACTCAGAAGGAAGGTCTGGAGACTCTACTCAGAGGTACCTCGGGAGGAAGGCCTGCTGAGTGTACCCAGAGGCACCTCGGAAGGAAGGCCTGGTGACTGTACCCAGAAGTACCTCGGAAAAAAGGCCTAGTGACTGTACCCAGAGGTACCTCGGAAGAAAGACCTCGTGTCTGTACCCAGAGAGACCTCAGAAGGAAGACCTGGTGATTGTACCCAGAGGTACCTCGGAAGGAAGGCCTGGTGACTGTAACCAGAGGTATCTCGGAAGAAAGGTGTGGTGACTGTACTCAGAGGGACCTCGGAAGGAATGCCTGGTGACAGTACCCAAGTCCTCAGAAGTTAAGCCTGGTGACCGTACCCAGAGGTACCTCGTAAGAAATGCCTGGTGACTGCACCCAGAGGTATCTCGGAAAAAGGCGTGGTGACTGTACCCAGAGGGACCTCAGAAAGAAGGCCGGGTGACTGTACCCAGAAGTACCTCAGAAGGAAAGCTGGTGACTGTACCCAGAGATACCTCTCAAGGAAGGCCTGGTGACGTACCCATAGGTACCTCGGAAGGAAACCCTGGTGACTGTACCCAGAGGTAACTCGTAAGAAAGGCTTCGTGAGTGTACCCAGAGGTATCTCAGAAGGAGGCCTGGTGACTGTACCAAGAGGTAACCCGTAAGAAAGACCTGGTGACTGTACTCATTAGTACCTCGGAAGGAAGGCTGGGGGACTGTACCCAGACCTAACTCAGAAGGAAGGCCTAGTGACTGTACCCAGAGGTACCTAGGAAGGAAGGCCTGGTGACTGTACCTAGATGTACCTCGGAAGGAATGCCTGGTGACTACCCAGACATTCCTCGGAAGAAAGCCCTGGTGACTGTACTCAGAGCTAACTCAGAAGGAAGGCCTGGTGACCGTACCCAGAGTTACCTCAGAAGGAAGACCCGCTGCCGATACGCAGAGCTACCTCAGAAGGAAGGCCTGATGACTCTACCCAGAGGTAATTCAGAACGAAGGTCTGGTGATTGTACTCAGGGATACCTTGGGAAGAAGGCCTGCTGAGTGTACCCAGAGGCACCTCGGAAGGAAGGCCTGGTGACTGTACCCAGAGGAACCTCGGAAAAAAGGCCTAGTGACCGTACCCAGAGGTTCCTCGGAAGAAAGACCTCGTGTCTGTACCCAGAGAGACCTCAGAAAGAAGGCCTGGTGATTGTACCCAGAGGTACCTCGGAAAGAAGTCCTGGTGATTGTATCCAGAGATACCACGGAAGGAAGGCCTGGTGACTGTACCCAGAGGTATCTCAGAAGGAGGCCTGGTGACTGTACCAAGAGGTAACTCGTAAGAAAGGCCTGGTGACTGTACTCATTAGTACCTCGGAAGGAAGGCTGGGGGACTGTACCCAGACCTAACTCAGAAGGAAGGCCTAGTGACTGTACCCAGAGGTACCTAGGAAGGAAGGCCTGGTGACTGTACCTAGATGTACCTCGGAAGGAATGCCTGGTGACTACCCAGACATTCCTCGGAAGAAAGGCCTGGTGACTGTACTCAGAGGTAACTCAGAAGGAAGGCCTGGTGACCGTACCCAGAGTTACCTCAGAAGGAAGACCCGCTGCCGATACGCAGAGCTACCTCAGAAGGAAGGCCTGATGACTCTACCCAGAGGTAATTCAGAACGAAGGTCTGGTGATTGTACTCAGGGATACCTTGGGAAGAAGGCCTGCTGAGTGTACCCAGAGGCACCTCGGAAGGAAGGCCTGGTGACTGTACCCAGAGGAACCTCGGAAAAAAGGTCTAGTGACTGTACCCAGAGGTTCCTCGGAAGAAAGACCTCGTGTCTGTACTCAGAGAGACCTCAGAAAGAAGGCCTGGTGATTGTACCCAGAGGTACCTCGGAAGGAAGGCCTGGTGATCGTACCCAGAGGTACCTCGGAAGGAATGCCTGGTGACTTTACCCAGAGGTACCTCGGAAGGAAGGCTTGGTGACTGTACCCAGAGGCACCTAGGAAGGAAGGCCTGGTGACTGTACCTAGATGTACCTCGGAAGGAAGGCCTGGTGACTACCCAGACATTCCACGGAAGAAAGGCCTGGTGACTGTACTCAGAGCTAACTCAGAAGGAAGGCCTGGTGATTGTACCCAGAGGTACCTCGGAAGGAAGGCCTGGTGATCGTACCCAGAGGTACCTCAGAAGGAATCCCTGGTGACTGTACCCAGAGGGACCTCAGAAAGAAGGCCAGGTGACTGTCCCCAGAGGTACCTCGGAAGGAAGTGATGGTGACTGTACCCAGAGGTACCTCCGAAGGAAGGCCTGGTGACTCTACCCAGAGGTACATCGGAAGGAAGCGATGGTGACTGTACCCAGAGGTACCTCGAAAAGAAGGCCTGGTGAGTGTACCCAGAGGTACCTCAGAAGAAAGGCCCAGTGACTGTACCCAGAGGTACCTTGGAAGGAAGTCCTGGTGACTGTACCCAGACATACCTCGGAAGAAATGCCTGGAGGCTGTACCCAGAGATACCTCGGAAGAAAGGCCTGGTGACTGTACCCAGAGTTACCTCAAAAGGAAGACCCGCTGCCTATACGCAGAGGTACCTCAGAAGGAAGGCTTGATGACTCTTCCCAGAGGTAACTCAGAAGGAAGGTCTGGTGACTGTACTCAGAAGTACCTCCGGAGGAAGGCCTGCTGAGTGTACCCAGAGGCACCTCGGAAGGAAGGCCTGGTGATGTACCCAGAAGTGCCTCGGAAAAAAGGACTAGTGACTGTACCCAGAGGTACCTCGGAAGAAAGACCTCGTGTCTGTACCCAGAGAGACCTCAGAAGGAAGACCTGGTGATTGTAC
Organism: Loxodonta africana; assembly: GCF_030014295.1. Classification (NCBI taxonomy): domain Eukaryota; kingdom Metazoa; phylum Chordata; class Mammalia; order Proboscidea; family Elephantidae; genus Loxodonta; species Loxodonta africana. The sequence continues at coordinate 1,628,850 of NW_026975002.1, read as the reverse complement.
CCAGAGGTATCTCGGAAGAAAGGCGTGGTGACTGTACCCAGAGAGACCTCGGAAGGAATGCCTGGTGACAGTACCCAAGTACCTCAGAAGTTAAGCCTGGTGACCGTACCCAGAGGTACCTCGTAAGAAATGCCTGGTGACTGCACCCAGAGGTATCTCGGAAGAAAAGCGTGGTGACTGTACCCAGAAGGACCTCAGAAAGATGGCCGGGTGACTGTACCCAGAAGTACCTCAGAAGGAAGGCCTGGTGACTGTAACCAGAGGTACCTCTGAAGGAAGGCCTGGTGACTGTACCCATAGATACCTCAGAAGGAAACCCTGGTGACTGTACCCAGAGGTAACTCGTAAGAAAGGCTTGGTGAGTGTACCCAGAGGTACCTCGGAAAGAAGACCTGGTGAAAGTATCCAGAGGTACCTCGGAAGGAAGGCCTGGTGACTGTACCCAGAGGCAACCCGGAAGGAAGGCCTGGTGACGTACCCATAGGTACCTCCGAAGGAAGCCCTGGTGACGGTACCCAGAGGTAACTCGTAAGAAAGGCTTGGTGAGTGTACCCAGAGGTACCTCGGAAAGAAGTCCTGGTGATTGTATCCAGAGATACCTCGGAAGGAAGGCCTGGTGACTGTACCCAGAGTATCTCAGAAGGAGGCCTGGTGACTGTACCAAGAGGTAACTCGTAAGAAAGGCCCGGTGACTGTACTCATTAGTACCTCGGAAGGAAGTCTAGGGGACTGTACCCAGAGCTAACTCAGAAGGAAGGCCTAGTGACTGTACCCAGAGGTACCTCGTAAGAAAGGCCTGGTGACTGTGCCCAGAGTTAGCTCAGAAGAAAGGCCTGGTGACTGTACCCAGAGTTACCTCGGAAGGAAGGCCTGGTGACTGTACCCAGAGGTAACTCGTAAGAAAGCCTTGGTGACTGTACCCAGAGGGACCTCAGGAAGAAGGCCGGGCGACTGTTCCCAGAGGTACCTCTGAATGAAGGCCTGGTGACGTACCCATAGATACCTCCGAAGGAAACCCTGGTGACGGTACCCAGAGTTAAATCGTAAGAAAGGCTTGGTGAGTGTACCCAGAGGTACCTCGGAAAGAAGTCCTGGTGATTGTATCCAGAGATACCTCAAAAGGAAGGCCTGGTGACTGTACCCAGAGGTATCTCAGAAGGAGGCCTGGTGACGGTACCAAGAGGTAACTCGTAAGAAAGGCCTGGTGACTTTACTGATTAGTACCTCGGAAGGAAGGCTGGGGGACTGTACCCAGAGCTAACTCAGAAGGAAGGCCTAGTGACTGTACCCAGAGGTACCTCGTAAGAAAGGCCTGGTGACTGTGCCCAGAGTTAGCTCAGAAGAAAGGCCTGGTGACTGTACCCAGAGTTGCCTCGGAAGGAAGGCCTGGTGACTGTACCCAGAGGTAACTCGTAAGAAAGGCTTGGTGACTGTACCCAGACGGACCTCAGAAAGAAGGACGAGCGACTGTACCCAGAGGTACCTCGGAAGGAAGGCCTGGTGACTGTACCCAGAGGTACCTCGAAAAGAAGGCCTGGTGAGTGTACCCAGAGTTACCTCGGAAGAAAGGTCCGCTGACTGTACCCAGAGGTACTTCGGAAGGAAGGCCTGGTAACTGTACCCAGAGGTACCTAGGAAGGAAGGCCTGGAGACTGTACCCAGAAGTACCTCGGAAGGAAGGCCTGGTGACTGTAACAAGAGGTATCTCGGAAGAAAGGTGTGGTGACTGTACTCAGAGGGACCTCGGAAGGAATGCCTGGTGACAGTACCCAAGTCCTCAGAAGTTAAGCCTGGTGACTGTACCCAGAGGTACCTCGTAAGAAATGCCTGGTGACTGCACCCAGAGGTATCTCGGAAGAAAGGCGTCATGACTGTGCCCAGAGTTAGCTCAGAAGAAAGGCCTGGTGACTGTACCCAGAGTTACCTCGGAAGGAAGGCCTGGTGACTGTACCCAGAGGTAACTCGTAAGAAAGGCTTGGTGACTGTACCCAGAGGGACCTCAGAAAGAAGGCCGGGCGACTGTACCCAGAGGTACCTCGGAAGGAAGGCCTCGTGACTCTTCGCAGAGGTACCTCGGAAGGAAGTGATGTTGACTGTACCCAGAGGTACCTCGAAAAGAAGGCCTGGTGAGTGTACCCAGAGTTACCTCGGAAGAAAGGTCCGCTGACTGTACCCAGAGGTACTTCGAAGGAAGGCCTGGTAACTGTACCCAGAGGTACCTAGGAAGGAAGTCCTGGTGACTGTACCCAGAGATAACTCTTAAGAAATGCCTGGTGGCTGTACCCAGAGATACCTCGTAAGAAAGGCTTGGTGACTGTACCCAGAGTTACCTCAGAAGGAAGACCCGCTGCCTATACGCAGAGCTTCCTCAGAAGGAAGGCCTGATGACTCTACCCAGAAGTAATTCAGAACGAAGGTCTGGTGACTGTACTCAGGGATACCTTGGGAAGAAGGCCTGCTGAGTGTACCCAGAGGCACCTCGGAAGGAAGGCCTGGTGACTGTACCCAGAAGTACCTCGGATAAAAGGCCTAGTGACTGTACCCAGAGGTTCCTCGGAAGAAAGACCTCGTGTCTGTACCCAGAGAGACCTCAGAAAGAAGGCCTGGTGATTGTACCCAGAGGTACCTCGGAAGGAAGCCCTGGTGATCGTACTCAGAGGTACCTCGGAAGAAAGGCCTGGTGACTGTACCCAAAAGTACCTCAGAAGGAAGGCCTGGTGACTGTACACAGGCGTACATCAGAAGAAATGCCAGGTGATTCTACTCAGAAGTACCACGGAAGGAAAACCTGGTGATTGTCCCAGAGGTACCTCGGAAGGAATGCCTGGTGACTACCCAGACTTACCTCGGAAGAAAGGCCTGGTGACTGTACTCAGACGTACCTCAGAAAGAAGACCTCGTGACTGTACCGATTGTGACCTCAGAAGGAAGGCCTGGTGATTGTACCCAGAGGTACCTCGGAAGGAATGCCTGGTGAATTTACCCAGAGGTACCTCGGAAGGAAGGCTTGGTGACTGTACCCAGAGGCACCTAGGAAGGAAGGCCTGGTGACTGTAGCTAGATGTACCTCGGAAGGAAGGCCTGGTGACTACCCAGACATTCCTCGGAAGAAAGGCCTGGTGACTGTACTCAGAGCTAATTCAGAAGGAAGGCCTGGTGACTGTACCCAGAGTTACCTCAGAAGGAAGACCCGCTGCCTATACGCAGAGCTACCTCAGAAGGAAGGCCTGATGACTCTACCCAGAGGTAATTCAGAACGAAGGTCTGGTGAATGTACTCAGGGATACCTTGGGAAGAAGGCCTGCTGAGTGTACCCAGAGGCACCTCGGAAGGAAGGCCTGGTGACTGTACCCAGAGGAACCTCGGAAAAAAGGTCTAGTGACTGTACCCAGAGGTTCCTCGGAAGAAAGACCTCGTGTCTGTACTCAGAGAGACCTCAGAAAGAAGGCCTGGTGATTGTACCCAGAGGTACCTCGGAAGGAAGGCCTGGTGATCGTACCCAGAGGTACCTCGGAAGGAATGCCTGGTGACTTTACCCAGAGGCACCTCGGAAGGAAGGCCTGGTGACTGTACCTAGAGATACCTCGTAAGAAATGCCTGGTGGCTGTACCCAGAGATACCTCAGAAGAAAGGCCTGGTGACTGTAACCAGAGTTACGTGGGAAGGAAGGCCTGGTGACTGTACCCAGAGTTACCTCAAAAGGAAGACCCGCTGCCTATACGCAGAGGTACCTCAGAAGGAAGGCCTGATGACTCTTCCCAGAGGTAACTCAGAAGGAAGGTCTGGTGACTGTACTCAGAGGTACCTCCACAGGAAGGCATGCTGAGTGTACCCAGAGGCAGCTCGGAAGGAAGGCCTGGTGACTGTACCCAGAAGTACCTCGGAAAAAAGGACTAGTGACTGTACCCAGAGGTACCTCGGAAGAAAGACCTCGTGTCTGTACCCAGAGAGACCTCAGAAGGAAGACCTGGTGATTGTACCCAGAGGTATCTCGGAAGAAAGGAGTGGTGACTGTACCCAGAAGTACCTCAGAAGGAAGGCCGGTTACTGTACCCAGAGGTACCTCTAAAGGAAGGCCTGGTGACTGTAACCCATAGGTACCTCCGAAGGAAATCCTGGTGACTGTACCCAGAGGTAACTCGTAAGAAAGGCTTGGTGAGTGTACCCAGAGGTACCTCGGAAAGAAGGCCTGGTGATAGTATCCAGAGGTACCTCGGAAGGAGGCCTGGTGACTGTACCCAGAGGCAACCCGGAAGGAAGGCCTGGTGACTGTACCCAGAGGCAACCCAGAAGGAAGGCCTGGTGACTGTACGCAGAGGAACCTCAGAAGAAAGACCTCGTGACTGTACCCAGAGGTACCTCAGAAGGAAGGCCTGGTGCTTGTACCCAGAGGTACCTCGGAAGGAAGGCCTGGTAACTGTACTCATTAGTACCTCGGAAGGAAGGCTGGGGGACTGTACCCAGAGCTAACTCAGAAGGAAGGCCTGGTGACTGTACCCAGAGGGACCTCAGAAAGAAGGCCAGGTGACTGTCCCCAGAGGTACCTCGGAAGGAAGTGATGGTGACTGTACCCAGAGGTACCTCCGAAGGAAGGCCTGGTGACTCTACCCAGAGGTACATCGGAAGGAAGCGATGGTGACTGTACCCAGAGGTACCTCGAAAAGAAGGCCTGGTGAGTGTACCCAGAGGTACCTCAGAAGAAAGGCCCAGTGACTGTACCCAGAGGTACCTTGGAAGGAAGTCCTGGTGACTGTACCCAGAGATACCTCGGAAGAAATGCCTGGAGGCTGTACCCAGAGATACCTCGGAAGAAAGGCCTGGTGACTGTACCCAGAGTTACCTCAAAAGGAAGACCCGCTGCCTATACGCAGAGGTACCTCAGAAGGAAGGCTTGATGACTCTTCCCAGAGGTAACTCAGAAGGAAGGTCTGGTGACTGTACTCAGAGGTACCTCCGGAGGAAGGCCTGCTGAGTGTACCCAGAGGCACCTCGGAAGGAAGGCCTGGTGATGTACCCAGAAGTGCCTCGGAAAAAAGGACTAGTGACTGTACCCAGAGGTACCTCGGAAGAAAGACCTCGTGTCTGTACCCAGAGAGACCTCAGAAGGAAGACCTGGTGATTGTACCCAGAGGTATCTCGGAAGAAAGGCGTGGTGACTGTACCCAGAGAGACCTCGGAAGGAATGCCTGGTGACAGTACCCAAGTACCTCAGAAGTTAAGCCTGGTGACCGTACCCAGAGGTACCTCGTAAGAAATGCCTGGTGACTGCACCCAGAGGTATCTCGGAAGAAAAGCGTGGTGACTGTACCCAGAAGGACCTCAGAAAGATGGCCGGGTGACTGTACCCAGAAGTACCTCAGAAGGAAGGCCTGGTGACTGTAACCAGAGGTACCTCTGAAGGAAGGCCTGGTGACTGTACCCATAGATACCTCAGAAGGAAACCCTGGTGACTGTACCCAGAGGTAACTCGTAAGAAAGGCTTGGTGAGTGTACCCAGAGGTACCTCGGAAAGAAGACCTGGTGAAAGTATCCAGAGGTACCTCGGAAGGAAGGCCTGGTGACTGTACCCAGAGGCAACCCGGAAGGAAGGCCTGGTGACGTACCCATAGGTACCTCCGAAGGAAGCCCTGGTGACGGTACCCAGAGTTAAATCGTAAGAAAGGCTTGGTGAGTGTACCCAGAGGTACCTCGGAAAGAAGTCCTGGTGATTGTATCCAGAGATACCTCGGAAGGAAGGCCTGGTGACTGTACCCAGAGTATCTCAGAAGGAGGCCTGGTGACTGTACCAAGAGGTAACTCGTAAGAAAGGCCCGGTGACTGTACTCATTAGTACCTCGGAAGGAAGTCTAGGGGACTGTACCCAGAGCTAACTCAGAAGGAAGGCCTAGTGACTGTACCCAGAGGTACCTCGTAAGAAAGGCCTGGTGACTGTGCCCAGAGTTAGCTCAGAAGAAAGGCCTGGTGACTGTACCCAGAGTTACCTCGGAAGGAAGGCCTGGTGACTGTACCCAGAGGTAACTCGTAAGAAAGCCTTGGTGACTGTACCCAGAGGGACCTCAGGAAGAAGGCCGGGCGACTGTACCCAGAGGTACCTCTGAATGAAGGCCTGGTGACGTACCCATAGATACCTCCGAAGGAAACCCTGGTGACGGTACCCAGAGTTAAATCGTAAGAAAGGCTTGGTGAGTGTACCCAGAGGTACCTCGGAAAGAAGTCCTGGTGATTGTATCCAGAGATACCTCAAAAGGAAGGCCTGGTGACTGTACCCAGAGGTATCTCAGAAGGAGGCCTGGTGACGGTACCAAGAGGTAACTCGTAAGAAAGGCCTGGTGACTTTACTGATTAGTACCTCGGAAGGAAGGCTGGGGGACTGTACCCAGAGCTAACTCAGAAGGAAGGCCTAGTGACTGTACCCAGAGGTACCTCGTAAGAAAGGCCTGGTGACTGTGCCCAGAGTTAGCTCAGAAGAAAGGCCTGGTGACTGTACCCAGAGTTACCTCGGAAGGAAGGCCTGGTGACTGTACCCAGAGGTAACTCGTAAGAAAGGCTTGGTGACTGTACCCAGACGGACCTCAGAAAGAAGGACGAGCGACTGTACCCAGAGGTACCTCGGAAGGAAGGCCTGGTGACTGTACCCAGAGGTACCTCGAAAAGAAGGCCTGGTGAGTGTACCCAGAGTTACCTCGGAAGAAAGGTCCGCTGACTGTACCCAGAGGTACTTCGGAAGGAAGGCCTGGTAACTGTACCCAGAGGTACCTAGGAAGGAAGGCCTGGAGACTGTACCCAGAAGTACCTCGGAAGGAAGGCCTGGTGACTGTAACAAGAGGTATCTCGGAAGAAAGGTGTGGTGACTGTACTCAGAGGGACCTCGGAAGGAATGCCTGGTGACAGTACCCAAGTCCTCAGAAGTTAAGCCTGGTGACTGTACCCAGAGGTACCTCGTAAGAAATGCCTGGTGACTGCACCCAGAGGTATCTCGGAAGAAAGGCGTCATGACTGTGCCCAGAGTTAGCTCAGAAGAAAGGCCTGGTGACTGTACCCAGAGTTACCTCGGAAGGAAGGCCTGGTGACTGTACCCAGAGGTAACTCGTAAGAAAGGCTTGGTGACTGTACCCAGAGGGACCTCAGAAAGAAGGCCGGGCGACTGTACCCAGAGGTACCTCGGAAGGAAGGCCTCGTGACTCTTCGCAGAGGTACCTCGGAAGGAAGTGATGTTGACTGTACCCAGAGGTACCTCGAAAAGAAGGCCTGGTGAGTGTACCCAGAGTTACCTCGGAAGAAAGGTCCGCTGACTGTACCCAGAGGTACTTCGAAGGAAGGCCTGGTAACTGTACCCAGAGGTACCTAGGAAGGAAGTCCTGGTGACTGTACCCAGAGATAACTCTTAAGAAATGCCTGGTGGCTGTACCCAGAGATACCTCGTAAGAAAGGCTTGGTGACTGTACCCAGAGTTACCTCAGAAGGAAGACCCGCTGCCTATACGCAGAGCTTCCTCAGAAGGAAGGCCTGATGACTCTACCCAGAAGTAATTCAGAACGAAGGTCTGGTGACTGTACTCAGGGATACCTTGGGAAGAAGGCCTGCTGAGTGTACCCAGAGGCACCTCGGAAGGAAGGCCTGGTGACTGTACCCAGAAGTACCTCGGATAAAAGGCCTAGTGACTGTACCCAGAGGTTCCTCGGAAGAAAGACCTCGTGTCTGTACCCAGAGAGACCTCAGAAAGAAGGCCTGGTGATTGTACCCAGAGGTACCTCGGAAGGAAGCCCTGGTGATCGTACTCAGAGGTACCTCGGAAGAAAGGCCTGGTGACTGTACCCAAAAGTACCTCAGAAGGAAGGCCTGGTGACTGTACACAGGCGTACATCAGAAGAAATGCCAGGTGATTCTACTCAGAAGTACCACGGAAGGAAAACCTGGTGATTGTCCCAGAGGTACCTCGGAAGGAATGCCTGGTGACTACCCAGACTTACCTCGGAAGAAAGGCCTGGTGACTGTACTCAGACGTACCTCAGAAAGAAGACCTCGTGACTGTACCGATTGTGACCTCAGAAGGAAGGCCTGGTGATTGTACCCAGAGGTACCTCGGAAGGAATGCCTGGTGAATTTACCCAGAGGTACCTCGGAAGGAAGGCTTGGTGACTGTACCCAGAGGCACCTAGGAAGGAAGGCCTGGTGACTGTAGCTAGATGTACCTCGGAAGGAAGGCCTGGTGACTACCCAGACATTCCTCGGAAGAAAGGCCTGGTGACTGTACTCAGAGCTAATTCAGAAGGAAGGCCTGGTGACTGTACCCAGAGTTACCTCAGAAGGAAGACCCGCTGCCTATACGCAGAGCTACCTCAGAAGGAAGGCCTGATGACTCTACCCAGAGGTAATTCAGAACGAAGGTCTGGTGAATGTACTCAGGGATACCTTGGGAAGAAGGCCTGCTGAGTGTACCCAGAGGCACCTCGGAAGGAAGGCCTGGTGACTGTACCCAGAGGAACCTCGGAAAAAAGGTCTAGTGACTGTACCCAGAGGTTCCTCGGAAGAAAGACCTCGTGTCTGTACCCAGAGAGACCTCAGAAAGAAGGCCTGGTGATTGTACCCAGAGGTACCTCGGAAGGAAGCCCTGGTGATCGTACTCAGAGGTACCTCGGAAGAAAGGCCTGGTGACTGTACCCAAAAGTACCTCAGAAGGAAGGCCTGGTGACTGTACACAGGCGTACATCAGAAGAAATGCCAGGTGATTCTACTCAGAAGTACCACGGAAGGAAAACCTGGTGATTGTCCCAGAGGTACCTCGGAAGGAATGCCTGGTGACTACCCAGACTTACCTCGGAAGAAAGGCCTGGTGACTGTACTCAGACGTACCTCAGAAAGAAGACCTCGTGACTGTACCGATTGTGACCTCAGAAGGAAGGCCTGGTGATTGTACCCAGAGGTACCTCAGAAGGAATGCCTGGTGAATTTACCCAGAGGTACCTCGGAAGGAAGGCTTGGTGACTGTACCCAGAGGCACCTAGGAAGGAAGGCCTGGTGACTGTAGCTAGATGTACCTCGGAAGGAAGGCCTGGTGACTACCCAGACATTCCTCGGAAGAAAGGCCTGGTGACTGTACTCAGAGCTAATTCAGAAGGAAGGCCTGGTGACTGTACCCAGAGTTACCTCAGAAGGAAGACCCGCTGCCTATACGCAGAGCTACCTCAGAAGGAAGGCCTGATGACTCTACCCAGAGGTAATTCAGAACGAAGGTCTGGTGAATGTACTCAGGGATACCTTGGGAAGAAGGCCTGCTGAGTGTACCCAGAGGCACCTCGGAAGGAAGGCCTGGTGACTGTACCCAGAGGAACCTCGGAAAAAAGGTCTAGTGACTGTACCCAGAGGTTCCTCGGAAGAAAGACCTCGTGTCTGTACTCAGAGAGACCTCAGAAAGAAGGCCTGGTGATTGTACCCAGAGGTACCTCGGAAGGAAGGCCTGGTGATCGTACCCAGAGGTACCTCGGAAGGAATGCCTGGTGACTTTACCCAGAGGCACCTCGGAAGGAAGGCCTGGTGACTGTACCTAGAGATACCTCGTAAGAAATGCCTGGTGGCTGTACCCAGAGATACCTCAGAAGAAAGGCCTGGTGACTGTACCCAGAGTTACCTCAAAAGGAAGACCCGCTGCCTATACGCAGAGGTACCTCAGAAGGAAGGCCTGATGACTCTTCCCAGAGGTAACTCAGAAGGAAGGTCTGGTGACTGTACTCAGAGGTACCTCCACAGGAAGGCATGCTGAGTGTACCCAGAGGCAGCTCGGAAGGAAGGCCTGGTGACTGTACCCAGAAGTACCTCGGAAAAAAGGACTAGTGACTGTACCCAGAGGTACCTCGGAAGAAAGACCTCGTGTCTGTACCCAGAGAGACCTCAGAAGGAAGACCTGATGATTGTACCCAGAGGTATCTCGGAAGAAAGGAGTGGTGACTGTACCCAGAAGTACCTCAGAAGGAAGGCCGGTTACTGTACCCAGAGGTACCTCTAAAGGAAGGCCTGGTGACTGTACCCATAGGTACCTCCGAAGGAAATCCTGGTGACTGTACCCAGAGGTAACTCGTAAGAAAGGCTTGGTGAGTGTACCCAGAGGTACCTCGGAAAGAAGGCCTGGTGATAGTATCCAGAGGTACCTCGGAAGGAGGCCTGGTGACTGTACCCAGAGGCAACCCGGAAGGAAGGCCTGGTGACTGTACCCAGAGGCAACCCAGAAGGAAGGCCTGGTGACTGTACGCAGAGGAACCTCAGAAGAAAGACCTCGTGACTGTACCCAGAGGTACCTCAGAAGGAAGGCCTGGTGCTTGTACCCAGAGGTACCTCGGAAGGAAGGCCTGGTAACTGTACTCATTAGTACCTCGGAAGGAAGGCTGGGGGACTGTACCCAGAGCTAACTCAGAAGGAAGGCCTGGTGACTGTACCCAGAGGGACCTCAGAAAGAAGGCCAGGTAACTGTCCCCAGAGGTACCTCGGAAGGAAGTGATGGTGACTGTACCCAGAGGTACCTCCGAAGGAAGGCCTGGTGACTCTACCCAGAGGTACCTCAGAAGAAAGGCCCAGTGACTGTACCCAGAGGTACCTTGGAAGGAAGTCCTGGTGACTGTACCCAGAGATACCTCGGAAGAAATGCCTGGAGGCTGTACCCAGAGATACCTCGGAAGAAAGGCCTGGTGACTGTACCCAGAGTTACCTCAAAAGGAAGACCCGCTGCCTATACGCAGAGGTACCTCAGAAGGAAGGCTTGATGACTCTTCCCAGAGGTAACTCAGAAGGAAGGTCTGGTGACTGTACTCAGAGGTACCTCCGGAGGAAGGCCTGCTGAGTGTACCCAGAGGCACCTCGGAAGGAAGGCCTGGTGATGTACCCAGAAGTGCCTCGGAAAAAAGGACTAGTGACTGTACCCAGAGGTACCTCGGAAGAAAGACCTCGTGTCTGTACCCAGAGAGACCTCAGAAGGAAGACCTGGTGATTGTACCCAGAGGTATCTCGGAAGAAAGGCGTGGTGACTGTACCCAGAGAGACCTCGGAAGGAATGCCTGGTGACAGTACCCAAGTACCTCAGAAGTTAAGCCTGGTGACCGTACCCAGAGGTACCTCGTAAGAAATGCCTGGTGACTGCACCCAGAGGTATCTCGGAAGAAAAGCGTGGTGACTGTACCCAGAAGGACCTCAGAAAGATGGCCGGGTGACTGTACCCAGAAGTACCTCAGAAGGAAGGCCTGGTGACTGTAACCAGAGGTACCTCTGAAGGAAGGCCTGGTGACTGTACCCATAGATACCTCAGAAGGAAACCCTGGTGACTGTACCCAGAGGTAACTCGTAAGAAAGGCTTGGTGAGTGTACCCAGAGGTACCTCGGAAAGAAGACCTGGTGAAAGTATCCAGAGGTACCTCGGAAGGAAGGCCTGGTGACTGTACCCAGAGGCAACCCGGAAGGAAGGCCTGGTGACGTACCCATAGGTACCTCCGAAGGAAGCCCTGGTGACGGTACCCAGAGGTAACTCGTAAGAAAGGCTTGGTGAGTGTACCCAGAGGTACCTCGGAAAGAAGTCCTGGTGATTGTATCCAGAGATACCTCGGAAGGAAGGCCTGGTGACTGTACCCAGAGTATCTCAGAAGGAGGCCTGGTGACTGTACCAAGAGGTAACTCGTAAGAAAGGCCCGGTGACTGTACTCATTAGTACCTCGGAAGGAAGTCTAGGGGACTGTACCCAGAGCTAACTCAGAAGGAAGGCCTAGTGACTGTACCCAGAGGTACCTCGTAAGAAAGGCCTGGTGACTGTGCCCAGAGTTAGCTCAGAAGAAAGGCCTGGTGACTGTACCCAGAGTTACCTCGGAAGGAAGGCCTGGTGACTGTACCCAGAGGTAACTCGTAAGAAAGCCTTGGTGACTGTACCCAGAGGGACCTCAGGAAGAAGGCCGGGCGACTGTACCCAGAGGTACCTCTGAATGAAGGCCTGGTGACGTACCCATAGATACCTCCGAAGGAAACCCTGGTGACGGTACCCAGAGTTAAATCGTAAGAAAGGCTTGGTGAGTGTACCCAGAGGTACCTCGGAAAGAAGTCCTGGTGATTGTATCCAGAGATACCTCAAAAGGAAGGCCTGGTGACTGTACCCAGAGGTATCTCAGAAGGAGGCCTGGTGACGGTACCAAGAGGTAACTCGTAAGAAAGGCCTGGTGACTTTACTGATTAGTACCTCGGAAGGAAGGCTGGGGGACTGTACCCAGAGCTAACTCAGAAGGAAGGCCTAGTGACTGTACCCAGAGGTACCTCGTAAGAAAGGCCTGGTGACTGTGCCCAGAGTTAGCTCAGAAGAAAGGCCTGGTGACTGTACCCAGAGTTACCTCGGAAGGAAGGCCTGGTGACTGTACCCAGAGGTAACTCGTAAGAAAGGCTTGGTGACTGTACCCAGACGGACCTCAGAAAGAAGGACGAGCGACTGTACCCAGAGGTACCTCGGAAGGAAGGCCTGGTGACTGTACCCAGAGGTACCTCGAAAAGAAGGCCTGGTGAGTGTACCCAGAGTTACCTCGGAAGAAAGGTCCGCTGACTGTACCCAGAGGTACTTCGGAAGGAAGGCCTGGTAACTGTACCCAGAGGTACCTAGGAAGGAAGGCCTGGAGACTGTACCCAGAAGTACCTCGGAAGGAAGGCCTGGTGACTGTAACAAGAGGTATCTCGGAAGAAAGGTGTGGTGACTGTACTCAGAGGGACCTCGGAAGGAATGCCTGGTGACAGTACCCAAGTCCTCAGAAGTTAAGCCTGGTGACTGTACCCAGAGGTACCTCGTAAGAAATGCCTGGTGACTGCACCCAGAGGTATCTCGGAAGAAAGGCGTCATGACTGTGCCCAGAGTTAGCTCAGAAGAAAGGCCTGGTGACTGTACCCAGAGTTACCTCGGAAGGAAGGCCTGGTGACTGTACCCAGAGGTAACTCGTAAGAAAGGCTTGGTGACTGTACCCAGAGGGACCTCAGAAAGAAGGCCGGGCGACTGTACCCAGAGGTACCTCGGAAGGAAGGCCTCGTGACTCTTCGCAGAGGTACCTCGGAAGGAAGTGATGTTGACTGTACCCAGAGGTACCTCGAAAAGAAGGCCTGGTGAGTGTACCCAGAGTTACCTCGGAAGAAAGGTCCGCTGACTGTACCCAGAGGTACTTCGAAGGAAGGCCTGGTAACTGTACCCAGAGGTACCTAGGAAGGAAGTCCTGGTGACTGTACCCAGAGATAACTCTTAAGAAATGCCTGGTGGCTGTACCCAGAGATACCTCGTAAGAAAGGCTTGGTGACTGTACCCAGAGTTACCTCAGAAGGAAGACCCGCTGCCTATACGCAGAGCTTCCTCAGAAGGAAGGCCTGATGACTCTACCCAGAAGTAATTCAGAACGAAGGTCTGGTGACTGTACTCAGGGATACCTTGGGAAGAAGGCCTGCTGAGTGTACCCAGAGGCACCTCGGAAGGAAGGCCTGGTGACTGTACCCAGAAGTACCTCGGATAAAAGGCCTAGTGACTGTACCCAGAGGTTCCTCGGAAGAAAGACCTCGTGTCTGTACCCAGAGAGACCTCAGAAAGAAGGCCTGGTGATTGTACCCAGAGGTACCTCGGAAGGAAGCCCTGGTGATCGTACTCAGAGGTACCTCGGAAGAAAGGCCTGGTGACTGTACCCAAAAGTACCTCAGAAGGAAGGCCTGGTGACTGTACACAGGCGTACATCAGAAGAAATGCCAGGTGATTCTACTCAGAAGTACCACGGAAGGAAAACCTGGTGATTGTCCCAGAGGTACCTCGGAAGGAATGCCTGGTGACTACCCAGACTTACCTCGGAAGAAAGGCCTGGTGACTGTACTCAGACGTACCTCAGAAAGAAGACCTCGTGACTGTACCGATTGTGACCTCAGAAGGAAGGCCTGGTGATTGTACCCAGAGGTACCTCGGAAGGAATGCCTGGTGAATTTACCCAGAGGTACCTCGGAAGGAAGGCTTGGTGACTGTACCCAGAGGCACCTAGGAAGGAAGGCCTGGTGACTGTAGCTAGATGTACCTCGGAAGGAAGGCCTGGTGACTACCCAGACATTCCTCGGAAGAAAGGCCTGGTGACTGTACTCAGAGCTAATTCAGAAGGAAGGCCTGGTGACTGTACCCAGAGTTACCTCAGAAGGAAGACCCGCTGCCTATACGCAGAGCTACCTCAGAAGGAAGGCCTGATGACTCTACCCAGAGGTAATTCAGAACGAAGGTCTGGTGAATGTACTCAGGGATACCTTGGGAAGAAGGCCTGCTGAGTGTACCCAGAGGCACCTCGGAAGGAAGGCCTGGTGACTGTACCCAGAGGAACCTCGGAAAAAAGGTCTAGTGACTGTACCCAGAGGTTCCTCGGAAGAAAGACCTCGTGTCTGTACTCAGAGAGACCTCAGAAAGAAGGCCTGGTGATTGTACCCAGAGGTACCTCGGAAGGAAGGCCTGGTGATCGTACCCAGAGGTACCTCGGAAGGAATGCCTGGTGACTTTACCCAGAGGCACCTCGGAAGGAAGGCCTGGTGACTGTACCTAGAGATACCTCGTAAGAAATGCCTGGTGGCTGTACCCAGAGATACCTCAGAAGAAAGGCCTGGTGACTGTAACCAGAGTTACGTGGGAAGGAAGGCCTGGTGACTGTACCCAGAGTTACCTCAAAAGGAAGACCCGCTGCCTATACGCAGAGGTACCTCAGAAGGAAGGCCTGATGACTCTTCCCAGAGGTAACTCAGAAGGAAGGTCTGGTGACTGTACTCAGAGGTACCTCCACAGGAAGGCATGCTGAGTGTACCCAGAGGCAGCTCGGAAGGAAGGCCTGGTGACTGTACCCAGAAGTACCTCGGAAAAAAGGACTAGTGACTGTACCCAGAGGTACCTCGGAAGAAAGACCTCGTGTCTGTACCCAGAGAGACCTCAGAAGGAAGACCTGGTGATTGTACCCAGAGGTATCTCGGAAGAAAGGAGTGGTGACTGTACCCAGAAGTACCTCAGAAGGAAGGCCGGTTACTGTACCCAGAGGTACCTCTAAAGGAAGGCCTGGTGACTGTAACCCATAGGTACCTCCGAAGGAAATCCTGGTGACTGTACCCAGAGGTAACTCGTAAGAAAGGCTTGGTGAGTGTACCCAGAGGTACCTCGGAAAGAAGGCCTGGTGATAGTATCCAGAGGTACCTCGGAAGGAGGCCTGGTGACTGTACCCAGAGGCAACCCGGAAGGAAGGCCTGGTGACTGTACCCAGAGGCAACCCAGAAGGAAGGCCTGGTGACTGTACGCAGAGGAACCTCAGAAGAAAGACCTCGTGACTGTACCCAGAGGTACCTCAGAAGGAAGGCCTGGTGCTTGTACCCAGAGGTACCTCGGAAGGAAGGCCTGGTAACTGTACTCATTAGTACCTCGGAAGGAAGGCTGGGGGACTGTACCCAGAGCTAACTCAGAAGGAAGGCCTGGTGACTGTACCCAGAGGGACCTCAGAAAGAAGGCCAGGTGACTGTCCCCAGAGGTACCTCGGAAGGAAGTGATGGTGACTGTACCCAGAGGTACCTCCGAAGGAAGGCCTGGTGACTCTACCCAGAGGTACATCGGAAGGAAGCGATGGTGACTGTACCCAGAGGTACCTCGAAAAGAAGGCCTGGTGAGTGTACCCAGAGGTACCTCAGAAGAAAGGCCCAGTGACTGTACCCAGAGGTACCTTGGAAGGAAGTCCTGGTGACTGTACCCAGAGATACCTCGGAAGAAATGCCTGGAGGCTGTACCCAGAGATACCTCGGAAGAAAGGCCTGGTGACTGTACCCAGAGTTACCTCAAAAGGAAGACCCGCTGCCTATACGCAGAGGTACCTCAGAAGGAAGGCTTGATGACTCTTCCCAGAGGTAACTCAGAAGGAAGGTCTGGTGACTGTACTCAGAGGTACCTCCGGAGGAAGGCCTGCTGAGTGTACCCAGAGGCACCTCGGAAGGAAGGCCTGGTGATGTACCCAGAAGTGCCTCGGAAAAAAGGACTAGTGACTGTACCCAGAGGTACCTCGGAAGAAAGACCTCGTGTCTGTACCCAGAGAGACCTCAGAAGGAAGACCTGGTGATTGTACCCAGAGGTATCTCGGAAGAAAGGCGTGGTGACTGTACCCAGAGAGACCTCGGAAGGAATGCCTGGTGACAGTACCCAAGTACCTCAGAAGTTAAGCCTGGTGACCGTACCCAGAGGTACCTCGTAAGAAATGCCTGGTGACTGCACCCAGAGGTATCTCGGAAGAAAAGCGTGGTGACTGTACCCAGAAGGACCTCAGAAAGATGGCCGGGTGACTGTACCCAGAAGTACCTCAGAAGGAAGGCCTGGTGACTGTAACCAGAGGTACCTCTGAAGGAAGGCCTGGTGACTGTACCCATAGATACCTCAGAAGGAAACCCTGGTGACTGTACCCAGAGGTAACTCGTAAGAAAGGCTTGGTGAGTGTACCCAGAGGTACCTCGGAAAGAAGACCTGGTGAAAGTATCCAGAGGTACCTCGGAAGGAAGGCCTGGTGACTGTACCCAGAGGCAACCCGGAAGGAAGGCCTGGTGACGTACCCATAGGTACCTCCGAAGGAAGCCCTGGTGACGGTACCCAGAGGTAACTCGTAAGAAAGGCTTGGTGAGTGTACCCAGAGGTACCTCGGAAAGAAGTCCTGGTGATTGTATCCAGAGATACCTCGGAAGGAAGGCCTGGTGACTGTACCCAGAGTATCTCAGAAGGAGGCCTGGTGACTGTACCAAGAGGTAACTCGTAAGAAAGGCCCGGTGACTGTACTCATTAGTACCTCGGAAGGAAGTCTAGGGGACTGTACCCAGAGCTAACTCAGAAGGAAGGCCTAGTGACTGTACCCAGAGGTACCTCGTAAGAAAGGCCTGGTGACTGTGCCCAGAGTTAGCTCAGAAGAAAGGCCTGGTGACTGTACCCAGAGTTACCTCGGAAGGAAGGCCTGGTGACTGTACCCAGAGGTAACTCGTAAGAAAGCCTTGGTGACTGTACCCAGAGGGACCTCAGGAAGAAGGCCGGGCGACTGTACCCAGAGGTACCTCTGAATGAAGGCCTGGTGACGTACCCATAGATACCTCCGAAGGAAACCCTGGTGACGGTACCCAGAGTTAAATCGTAAGAAAGGCTTGGTGAGTGTACCCAGAGGTACCTCGGAAAGAAGTCCTGGTGATTGTATCCAGAGATACCTCAAAAGGAAGGCCTGGTGACTGTACCCAGAGGTATCTCAGAAGGAGGCCTGGTGACGGTACCAAGAGGTAACTCGTAAGAAAGGCCTGGTGACTTTACTGATTAGTACCTCGGAAGGAAGGCTGGGGGACTGTACCCAGAGCTAACTCAGAAGGAAGGCCTAGTGACTGTACCCAGAGGTACCTCGTAAGAAAGGCCTGGTGACTGTGCCCAGAGTTAGCTCAGAAGAAAGGCCTGGTGACTGTACCCAGAGTTACCTCGGAAGGAAGGCCTGGTGACTGTACCCAGAGGTAACTCGTAAGAAAGGCTTGGTGACTGTACCCAGACGGACCTCAGAAAGAAGGACGAGCGACTGTACCCAGAGGTACCTCGGAAGGAAGGCCTGGTGACTGTACCCAGAGGTACCTCGGAAGGAAGGCCTGGTGACTGTACCCAGAGGTACCTCGAAAAGAAGGCCTGGTGAGTGTACCCAGAGTTACCTCGGAAGAAAGGTCCGCTGACTGTACCCAGAGGTACTTCGGAAGGAAGGCCTGGTAACTGTACCCAGAGGTACCTAGGAAGGAAGGCCTGGAGACTGTACCCAGAAGTACCTCGGAAGGAAGGCCTGGTGACTGTAACAAGAGGTATCTCGGAAGAAAGGTGTGGTGACTGTACTCAGAGGGACCTCGGAAGGAATGCCTGGTGACAGTACCCAAGTCCTCAGAAGTTAAGCCTGGTGACTGTACCCAGAGGTACCTCGTAAGAAATGCCTGGTGACTGCACCCAGAGGTATCTCGGAAGAAAGGCGTCATGACTGTGCCCAGAGTTAGCTCAGAAGAAAGGCCTGGTGACTGTACCCAGAGTTACCTCGGAAGGAAGGCCTGGTGACTGTACCCAGAGGTAACTCGTAAGAAAGGCTTGGTGAGTGTACCCAGAGGTACCTCGGAAAGAAGGCCTGGTGATAGTATCCAGAGGTACCTCGGAAGGAGGCCTGGTGACTGTACCCAGAGGCAACCCGGAAGGAAGGCCTGGTGACTGTACCCAGAGGCAACCCAGAAGGAAGGCCTGGTGACTGTACGCAGAGGAACCTCAGAAGAAAGACCTCGTGACTGTACCCAGAGGTACCTCAGAAGGAAGGCCTGGTGCTTGTACCCAGAGGTACCTCGGAAGGAAGGCCTGGTAACTGTACTCATTAGTACCTCGGAAGGAAGGCTGGGGGACTGTACCCAGAGCTAACTCAGAAGGAAGGCCTGGTGACTGTACCCAGAGGGACCTCAGAAAGAAGGCCAGGTAACTGTCCCCAGAGGTACCTCGGAAGGAAGTGATGGTGACTGTACCCAGAGGTACCTCCGAAGGAAGGCCTGGTAACTCTACCCAGAGGTACCTCAGAAGAAAGGCCCAGTGACTGTACCCAGAGGTACCTTGGAAGGAAGTCCTGGTGACTGTACCCAGAGATACCTCGGAAGAAATGCCTGGAGGCTGTACCCAGAGATACCTCGGAAGAAAGGCCTGGTGACTGTACCCAGAGTTACCTCAAAAGGAAGACCCGCTGCCTATACGCAGAGGTACCTCAGAAGGAAGGCTTGATGACTCTTCCCAGAGGTAACTCAGAAGGAAGGTCTGGTGACTGTACTCAGAGGTACCTCCGGAGGAAGGCCTGCTGAGTGTACCCAGAGGCACCTCGGAAGGAAGGCCTGGTGATGTACCCAGAAGTGCCTCGGAAAAAAGGACTAGTGACTGTACCCAGAGGTACCTCGGAAGAAAGACCTCGTGTCTGTACCCAGAGAGACCTCAGAAGGAAGACCTGGTGATTGTACCCAGAGGTATCTCGGAAGAAAGGCGTGGTGACTGTACCCAGAGAGACCTCGGAAGGAATGCCTGGTGACAGTACCCAAGTACCTCAGAAGTTAAGCCTGGTGACCGTACCCAGAGGTACCTCGTAAGAAATGCCTGGTGACTGCACCCAGAGGTATCTCGGAAGAAAAGCGTGGTGACTGTACCCAGAAGGACCTCAGAAAGATGGCCGGGTGACTGTACCCAGAAGTACCTCAGAAGGAAGGCCTGGTGACTGTAACCAGAGGTACCTCTGAAGGAAGGCCTGGTGACTGTACCCATAGATACCTCAGAAGGAAACCCTGGTGACTGTACCCAGAGGTAACTCGTAAGAAAGGCTTGGTGAGTGTACCCAGAGGTACCTCGGAAAGAAGACCTGGTGAAAGTATCCAGAGGTACCTCGGAAGGAAGGCCTGGTGACTGTACCCAGAGGCAACCCGGAAGGAAGGCCTGGTGACGTACCCATAGGTACCTCCGAAGGAAGCCCTGGTGACGGTACCCAGAGGTAACTCGTAAGAAAGGCTTGGTGAGTGTACCCAGAGGTACCTCGGAAAGAAGTCCTGGTGATTGTATCCAGAGATACCTCGGAAGGAAGGCCTGGTGACTGTACCCAGAGTATCTCAGAAGGAGGCCTGGTGACTGTACCAAGAGGTAACTCGTAAGAAAGGCCCGGTGACTGTACTCATTAGTACCTCGGAAGGAAGTCTAGGGGACTGTACCCAGAGCTAACTCAGAAGGAAGGCCTAGTGACTGTACCCAGAGGTACCTCGTAAGAAAGGCCTGGTGACTGTGCCCAGAGTTAGCTCAGAAGAAAGGCCTGGTGACTGTACCCAGAGTTACCTCGGAAGGAAGGCCTGGTGACTGTACCCAGAGGTAACTCGTAAGAAAGCCTTGGTGACTGTACCCAGAGGGACCTCAGGAAGAAGGCCGGGCGACTGTACCCAGAGGTACCTCTGAATGAAGGCCTGGTGACGTACCCATAGATACCTCCGAAGGAAACCCTGGTGACGGTACCCAGAGTTAAATCGTAAGAAAGGCTTGGTGAGTGTACCCAGAGGTACCTCGGAAAGAAGTCCTGGTGATTGTATCCAGAGATACCTCAAAAGGAAGGCCTGGTGACTGTACCCAGAGGTATCTCAGAAGGAGGCCTGGTGACGGTACCAAGAGGTAACTCGTAAGAAAGGCCTGGTGACTTTACTGATTAGTACCTCGGAAGGAAGGCTGGGGGACTGTACCCAGAGCTAACTCAGAAGGAAGGCCTAGTGACTGTACCCAGAGGTACCTCGTAAGAAAGGCCTGGTGACTGTGCCCAGAGTTAGCTCAGAAGAAAGGCCTGGTGACTGTACCCAGAGTTACCTCGGAAGGAAGGCCTGGTGACTGTACCCAGAGGTAACTCGTAAGAAAGGCTTGGTGACTGTACCCAGACGGACCTCAGAAAGAAGGACGAGCGACTGTACCCAGAGGTACCTCGGAAGGAAGGCCTGGTGACTGTACCCAGAGGTACCTCGAAAAGAAGGCCTGGTGAGTGTACCCAGAGTTACCTCGGAAGAAAGGTCCGCTGACTGTACCCAGAGGTACTTCGGAAGGAAGGCCTGGTAACTGTACCCAGAGGTACCTAGGAAGGAAGGCCTGGAGACTGTACCCAGAAGTACCTCGGAAGGAAGGCCTGGTGACTGTAACAAGAGGTATCTCGGAAGAAAGGTGTGGTGACTGTACTCAGAGGGACCTCGGAAGGAATGCCTGGTGACAGTACCCAAGTCCTCAGAAGTTAAGCCTGGTGACTGTACCCAGAGGTACCTCGTAAGAAATGCCTGGTGACTGCACCCAGAGGTATCTCGGAAGAAAGGCGTCATGACTGTGCCCAGAGTTAGCTCAGAAGAAAGGCCTGGTGACTGTACCCAGAGTTACCTCGGAAGGAAGGCCTGGTGACTGTACCCAGAGGTAACTCGTAAGAAAGGCTTGGTGACTGTACCCAGAGGGACCTCAGAAAGAAGGCCGGGCGACTGTACCCAGAGGTACCTCGGAAGGAAGGCCTCGTGACTCTTCGCAGAGGTACCTCGGAAGGAAGTGATGTTGACTGTACCCAGAGGTACCTCGAAAAGAAGGCCTGGTGAGTGTACCCAGAGTTACCTCGGAAGAAAGGTCCGCTGACTGTACCCAGAGGTACTTCGAAGGAAGGCCTGGTAACTGTACCCAGAGGTACCTAGGAAGGAAGTCCTGGTGACTGTACCCAGAGATAACTCTTAAGAAATGCCTGGTGGCTGTACCCAGAGATACCTCGTAAGAAAGGCTTGGTGACTGTACCCAGAGTTACCTCAGAAGGAAGACCCGCTGCCTATACGCAGAGCTTCCTCAGAAGGAAGGCCTGATGACTCTACCCAGAAGTAATTCAGAACGAAGGTCTGGTGACTGTACTCAGGGATACCTTGGGAAGAAGGCCTGCTGAGTGTACCCAGAGGCACCTCGGAAGGAAGGCCTGGTGACTGTACCCAGAAGTACCTCGGATAAAAGGCCTAGTGACTGTACCCAGAGGTTCCTCGGAAGAAAGACCTCGTGTCTGTACCCAGAGAGACCTCAGAAAGAAGGCCTGGTGATTGTACCCAGAGGTACCTCGGAAGGAAGCCCTGGTGATCGTACTCAGAGGTACCTCGGAAGAAAGGCCTGGTGACTGTACCCAAAAGTACCTCAGAAGGAAGGCCTGGTGACTGTACACAGGCGTACATCAGAAGAAATGCCAGGTGATTCTACTCAGAAGTACCACGGAAGGAAAACCTGGTGATTGTCCCAGAGGTACCTCGGAAGGAATGCCTGGTGACTACCCAGACTTACCTCGGAAGAAAGGCCTGGTGACTGTACTCAGACGTACCTCAGAAAGAAGACCTCGTGACTGTACCGATTGTGACCTCAGAAGGAAGGCCTGGTGATTGTACCCAGAGGTACCTCGGAAGGAATGCCTGGTGAATTTACCCAGAGGTACCTCGGAAGGAAGGCTTGGTGACTGTACCCAGAGGCACCTAGGAAGGAAGGCCTGGTGACTGTAGCTAGATGTACCTCGGAAGGAAGGCCTGGTGACTACCCAGACATTCCTCGGAAGAAAGGCCTGGTGACTGTACTCAGAGCTAATTCAGAAGGAAGGCCTGGTGACTGTACCCAGAGTTACCTCAGAAGGAAGACCCGCTGCCTATACGCAGAGCTACCTCAGAAGGAAGGCCTGATGACTCTACCCAGAGGTAATTCAGAACGAAGGTCTGGTGAATGTACTCAGGGATACCTTGGGAAGAAGGCCTGCTGAGTGTACCCAGAGGCACCTCGGAAGGAAGGCCTGGTGACTGTACCCAGAGGAACCTCGGAAAAAAGGTCTAGTGACTGTACCCAGAGGTTCCTCGGAAGAAAGACCTCGTGTCTGTACTCAGAGAGACCTCAGAAAGAAGGCCTGGTGATTGTACCCAGAGGTACCTCGGAAGGAAGGCCTGGTGATCGTACCCAGAGGTACCTCGGAAGGAATGCCTGGTGACTTTACCCAGAGGCACCTCGGAAGGAAGGCCTGGTGACTGTACCTAGAGATACCTCGTAAGAAATGCCTGGTGGCTGTACCCAGAGATACCTCAGAAGAAAGGCCTGGTGACTGTAACCAGAGTTACGTGGGAAGGAAGGCCTGGTGACTGTACCCAGAGTTACCTCAAAAGGAAGACCCGCTGCCTATACGCAGAGGTACCTCAGAAGGAAGGCCTGATGACTCTTCCCAGAGGTAACTCAGAAGGAAGGTCTGGTGACTGTACTCAGAGGTACCTCCACAGGAAGGCATGCTGAGTGTACCCAGAGGCAGCTCGGAAGGAAGGCCTGGTGACTGTACCCAGAAGTACCTCGGAAAAAAGGACTAGTGACTGTACCCAGAGGTACCTCGGAAGAAAGACCTCGTGTCTGTACCCAGAGAGACCTCAGAAGGAAGACCTGGTGATTGTACCCAGAGGTATCTCGGAAGAAAGGAGTGGTGACTGTACCCAGAAGTACCTCAGAAGGAAGGCCGGTTACTGTACCCAGAGGTACCTCTAAAGGAAGGCCTGGTGACTGTAACCCATAGGTACCTCCGAAGGAAATCCTGGTGACTGTACCCAGAGGTAACTCGTAAGAAAGGCTTGGTGAGTGTACCCAGAGGTACCTCGGAAAGAAGGCCTGGTGATAGTATCCAGAGGTACCTCGGAAGGAGGCCTGGTGACTGTACCCAGAGGCAACCCGGAAGGAAGGCCTGGTGACTGTACCCAGAGGCAACCCAGAAGGAAGGCCTGGTGACTGTACGCAGAGGAACCTCAGAAGAAAGACCTCGTGACTGTACCCAGAGGTACCTCAGAAGGAAGGCCTGGTGCTTGTACCCAGAGGTACCTCGGAAGGAAGGCCTGGTAACTGTACTCATTAGTACCTCGGAAGGAAGGCTGGGGGACTGTACCCAGAGCTAACTCAGAAGGAAGGCCTGGTGACTGTACCCAGAGGGACCTCAGAAAGAAGGCCAGGTGACTGTCCCCAGAGGTACCTCGGAAGGAAGTGATGGTGACTGTACCCAGAGGTACCTCCGAAGGAAGGCCTGGTGACTCTACCCAGAGGTACATCGGAAGGAAGCGATGGTGACTGTACCCAGAGGTACCTCGAAAAGAAGGCCTGGTGAGTGTACCCAGAGGTACCTCAGAAGAAAGGCCCAGTGACTGTACCCAGAGGTACCTTGGAAGGAAGTCCTGGTGACTGTACCCAGAGATACCTCGGAAGAAATGCCTGGAGGCTGTACCCAGAGATACCTCGGAAGAAAGGCCTGGTGACTGTACCCAGAGTTACCTCAAAAGGAAGACCCGCTGCCTATACGCAGAGGTACCTCAGAAGGAAGGCTTGATGACTCTTCCCAGAGGTAACTCAGAAGGAAGGTCTGGTGACTGTACTCAGAGGTACCTCCGGAGGAAGGCCTGCTGAGTGTACCCAGAGGCACCTCGGAAGGAAGGCCTGGTGATGTACCCAGAAGTGCCTCGGAAAAAAGGACTAGTGACTGTACCCAGAGGTACCTCGGAAGAAAGACCTCGTGTCTGTACCCAGAGAGACCTCAGAAGGAAGACCTGGTGATTGTACCCAGAGGTATCTCGGAAGAAAGGCGTGGTGACTGTACCCAGAGAGACCTCGGAAGGAATGCCTGGTGACAGTACCCAAGTACCTCAGAAGTTAAGCCTGGTGACCGTACCCAGAGGTACCTCGTAAGAAATGCCTGGTGACTGCACCCAGAGGTATCTCGGAAGAAAAGCGTGGTGACTGTACCCAGAAGGACCTCAGAAAGATGGCCGGGTGACTGTACCCAGAAGTACCTCAGAAGGAAGGCCTGGTGACTGTAACCAGAGGTACCTCTGAAGGAAGGCCTGGTGACTGTACCCATAGATACCTCAGAAGGAAACCCTGGTGACTGTACCCAGAGGTAACTCGTAAGAAAGGCTTGGTGAGTGTACCCAGAGGTACCTCGGAAAGAAGACCTGGTGAAAGTATCCAGAGGTACCTCGGAAGGAAGGCCTGGTGACTGTACCCAGAGGCAACCCGGAAGGAAGGCCTGGTGACGTACCCATAGGTACCTCCGAAGGAAGCCCTGGTGACGGTACCCAGAGGTAACTCGTAAGAAAGGCTTGGTGAGTGTACCCAGAGGTACCTCGGAAAGAAGTCCTGGTGATTGTATCCAGAGATACCTCGGAAGGAAGGCCTGGTGACTGTACCCAGAGTATCTCAGAAGGAGGCCTGGTGACTGTACCAAGAGGTAACTCGTAAGAAAGGCCCGGTGACTGTACTCATTAGTACCTCGGAAGGAAGTCTAGGGGACTGTACCCAGAGCTAACTCAGAAGGAAGGCCTAGTGACTGTACCCAGAGGTACCTCGTAAGAAAGGCCTGGTGACTGTGCCCAGAGTTAGCTCAGAAGAAAGGCCTGGTGACTGTACCCAGAGTTACCTCGGAAGGAAGGCCTGGTGACTGTACCCAGAGGTAACTCGTAAGAAAGCCTTGGTGACTGTACCCAGAGGGACCTCAGGAAGAAGGCCGGGCGACTGTACCCAGAGGTACCTCTGAATGAAGGCCTGGTGACGTACCCATAGATACCTCCGAAGGAAACCCTGGTGACGGTACCCAGAGTTAAATCGTAAGAAAGGCTTGGTGAGTGTACCCAGAGGTACCTCGGAAAGAAGTCCTGGTGATTGTATCCAGAGATACCTCAAAAGGAAGGCCTGGTGACTGTACCCAGAGGTATCTCAGAAGGAGGCCTGGTGACGGTACCAAGAGGTAACTCGTAAGAAAGGCCTGGTGACTTTACTGATTAGTACCTCGGAAGGAAGGCTGGGGGACTGTACCCAGAGCTAACTCAGAAGGAAGGCCTAG
This sequence comes from Loxodonta africana, assembly GCF_030014295.1. Taxonomy (NCBI): domain Eukaryota; kingdom Metazoa; phylum Chordata; class Mammalia; order Proboscidea; family Elephantidae; genus Loxodonta; species Loxodonta africana. The sequence goes on along the minus strand of NW_026975002.1, from coordinate 1,603,426 downwards.
TGACTGTACCCAGAGGTACCTCGTAAGAAAGGCCTGGTGACTGTGCCCAGAGTTAGCTCAGAAGAAAGGCCTGGTGACTGTACCCAGAGTTACCTCGGAAGGAAGGCCTGGTGACTGTACCCAGAGGTAACTCGTAAGAAAGGCTTGGTGACTGTACCCAGACGGACCTCAGAAAGAAGGACGAGCGACTGTACCCAGAGGTACCTCGGAAGGAAGGCCTGGTGACTGTACCCAGAGGTACCTCGGAAGGAAGGCCTGGTGACTGTACCCAGAGGTACCTCGAAAAGAAGGCCTGGTGAGTGTACCCAGAGTTACCTCGGAAGAAAGGTCCGCTGACTGTACCCAGAGGTACTTCGGAAGGAAGGCCTGGTAACTGTACCCAGAGGTACCTAGGAAGGAAGGCCTGGAGACTGTACCCAGAAGTACCTCGGAAGGAAGGCCTGGTGACTGTAACAAGAGGTATCTCGGAAGAAAGGTGTGGTGACTGTACTCAGAGGGACCTCGGAAGGAATGCCTGGTGACAGTACCCAAGTCCTCAGAAGTTAAGCCTGGTGACTGTACCCAGAGGTACCTCGTAAGAAATGCCTGGTGACTGCACCCAGAGGTATCTCGGAAGAAAGGCGTCATGACTGTGCCCAGAGTTAGCTCAGAAGAAAGGCCTGGTGACTGTACCCAGAGTTACCTCGGAAGGAAGGCCTGGTGACTGTACCCAGAGGTAACTCGTAAGAAAGGCTTGGTGACTGTACCCAGAGGGACCTCAGAAAGAAGGCCGGGCGACTGTACCCAGAGGTACCTCGGAAGGAAGGCCTCGTGACTCTTCGCAGAGGTACCTCGGAAGGAAGTGATGTTGACTGTACCCAGAGGTACCTCGAAAAGAAGGCCTGGTGAGTGTACCCAGAGTTACCTCGGAAGAAAGGTCCGCTGACTGTACCCAGAGGTACTTCGAAGGAAGGCCTGGTAACTGTACCCAGAGGTACCTAGGAAGGAAGTCCTGGTGACTGTACCCAGAGATAACTCTTAAGAAATGCCTGGTGGCTGTACCCAGAGATACCTCGTAAGAAAGGCTTGGTGACTGTACCCAGAGTTACCTCAGAAGGAAGACCCGCTGCCTATACGCAGAGCTTCCTCAGAAGGAAGGCCTGATGACTCTACCCAGAAGTAATTCAGAACGAAGGTCTGGTGACTGTACTCAGGGATACCTTGGGAAGAAGGCCTGCTGAGTGTACCCAGAGGCACCTCGGAAGGAAGGCCTGGTGACTGTACCCAGAAGTACCTCGGATAAAAGGCCTAGTGACTGTACCCAGAGGTTCCTCGGAAGAAAGACCTCGTGTCTGTACCCAGAGAGACCTCAGAAAGAAGGCCTGGTGATTGTACCCAGAGGTACCTCGGAAGGAAGCCCTGGTGATCGTACTCAGAGGTACCTCGGAAGAAAGGCCTGGTGACTGTACCCAAAAGTACCTCAGAAGGAAGGCCTGGTGACTGTACACAGGCGTACATCAGAAGAAATGCCAGGTGATTCTACTCAGAAGTACCACGGAAGGAAAACCTGGTGATTGTCCCAGAGGTACCTCGGAAGGAATGCCTGGTGACTACCCAGACTTACCTCGGAAGAAAGGCCTGGTGACTGTACTCAGACGTACCTCAGAAAGAAGACCTCGTGACTGTACCGATTGTGACCTCAGAAGGAAGGCCTGGTGATTGTACCCAGAGGTACCTCGGAAGGAATGCCTGGTGAATTTACCCAGAGGTACCTCGGAAGGAAGGCTTGGTGACTGTACCCAGAGGCACCTAGGAAGGAAGGCCTGGTGACTGTAGCTAGATGTACCTCGGAAGGCCTGGTGACTACCCAGACATTCCTCGGAAGAAAGGCCTGGTGACTGTACTCAGAGCTAATTCAGAAGGAAGGCCTGGTGACTGTACCCAGAGTTACCTCAGAAGGAAGACCCGCTGCCTATACGCAGAGCTACCTCAGAAGGAAGGCCTGATGACTCTACCCAGAGGTAATTCAGAACGAAGGTCTGGTGAATGTACTCAGGGATACCTTGGGAAGAAGGCCTGCTGAGTGTACCCAGAGGCACCTCGGAAGGAAGGCCTGGTGACTGTACCCAGAGGAACCTCGGAAAAAAGGTCTAGTGACTGTACCCAGAGGTTCCTCGGAAGAAAGACCTCGTGTCTGTACTCAGAGAGACCTCAGAAAGAAGGCCTGGTGATTGTACCCAGAGGTACCTCGGAAGGAAGGCCTGGTGATCGTACCCAGAGGTACCTCGGAAGGAATGCCTGGTGACTTTACCCAGAGGCACCTCGGAAGGAAGGCCTGGTGACTGTACCTAGAGATACCTCGTAAGAAATGCCTGGTGGCTGTACCCAGAGATACCTCAGAAGAAAGGCCTGGTGACTGTAACCAGAGTTACGTGGGAAGGAAGGCCTGGTGACTGTACCCAGAGTTACCTCAAAAGGAAGACCCGCTGCCTATACGCAGAGGTACCTCAGAAGGAAGGCCTGATGACTCTTCCCAGAGGTAACTCAGAAGGAAGGTCTGGTGACTGTACTCAGAGGTACCTCCACAGGAAGGCATGCTGAGTGTACCCAGAGGCAGCTCGGAAGGAAGGCCTGGTGACTGTACCCAGAAGTACCTCGGAAAAAAGGACTAGTGACTGTACCCAGAGGTACCTCGGAAGAAAGACCTCGTGTCTGTACCCAGAGAGACCTCAGAAGGAAGACCTGGTGATTGTACCCAGAGGTATCTCGGAAGAAAGGAGTGGTGACTGTACCCAGAAGTACCTCAGAAGGAAGGCCGGTTACTGTACCCAGAGGTACCTCTAAAGGAAGGCCTGGTGACTGTACCCATAGGTACCTCCGAAGGAAATCCTGGTGACTGTACCCAGAGGTAACTCGTAAGAAAGGCTTGGTGAGTGTACCCAGAGGTACCTCGGAAAGAAGGCCTGGTGATAGTATCCAGAGGTACCTCGGAAGGAGGCCTGGTGACTGTACCCAGAGGCAACCCGGAAGGAAGGCCTGGTGACTGTACCCAGAGGCAACCCAGAAGGAAGGCCTGGTGACTGTACGCAGAGGAACCTCAGAAGAAAGACCTCGTGACTGTACCCAGAGGTACCTCAGAAGGAAGGCCTGGTGCTTGTACCCAGAGGTACCTCGGAAGGAAGGCCTGGTAACTGTACTCATTAGTACCTCGGAAGGAAGGCTGGGGGACTGTACCCAGAGCTAACTCAGAAGGAAGGCCTGGTGACTGTACCCAGAGGTACCTAGTAAGAAAGGCCTGGTGACTGTGCCCAGAGTTACCTCGGCAGGAAGGCCTGGTGACTGTACCCATTGTGACCTCAGAAGGAAGGCCTGGTAATTGTACCCAGAGGTAACTCGGAATGAAGGCCTGGTGACTGTACCCAGAAGTACCTCGGAAGAAAGGCCTGGTGACTGTACCCAGAGGTACCTCGGAAGGAAGGCCTGGTGACTGTACCTAGAGGTACCTCGTAAGAAAGTCCTGGTGACTGTACCCAGAGTTATCTCGGGAAAAAGCCTGGTGACTGTACCCAGAGGGACCTCAGAAAGAAGGCCGGGTGACTGTACCCAGAAGTACCTTGGAAGGAAGGCCTGGTGACTGTAACCAGAGGTATCTCGGAAGAAAGGTGTGGTGACTGTACTCAGAGGGACCTCGGAAGGAATGCCTGGTGACAGTACTCAAGTACCTCAGAAGTTAAGCCTGGTGACTGTACCCAGAGGTACCACGTAAGAAATGCCCGGTGACTGCACCCAGAGGTATCTCGGAAGAAAGGCGTGGTGACTGTACCCAGAGGGACCTAAGAAAGAAGGCCGGGTGACTGTACCCAGAGGTACCTCTGAAGGAAGGCCTGGTGACTGTACCCAGGGGTAACTCGTAAGAAGGGCTTGGTGAGTGTACCCAGAGGTACCTCGGAAAGAAGTCCTGGTGATTGTATCCAGAGATACCTCGGATCGAAGGCCTGGTGACTGAACCCAGAGGTATCTCAGAAGGAGGCCTGGTGACTGTACCAAGAGGTACCTCGTAAGAAAGGCCTGGTAACTGTGCCCAGAGTTAGCTCAGAAGAAAGGCCTGGTGACTGTACCCAGAGTTACCTCGGAAGGAAGGCCTGGTGACTGTACCTAGAGGTAACTCGTAAGAAAGGCGTGGTGACTGTACCCAGAGGGACCTCAGAAAGAAGGCCGGGCGACTGTACCCAGAGGTACCTCGGAAGGAAGGCCTGGTGACTGTTCGCAGAGGTACCTCGGAAGGAAGCGATGATGACTGTACACAGAGGTACCTCGAAAAGAAGGCCTGGTGAGTGTACCCAGAGTTAACTCGGAAGAAACGTCCGCTGACTGTACCCAGAGGTACTTCGGAAGGAAGGCCTGGTGACTGTACCCAGAGGTACCTAGGAAGGAAGTCCTGGTGACTGTACCCAGAGATACCTCTTAAGAAATGCCTGGTGGTTGTACCCAGAGATACCTCGGAAGAAAGGCCTGGTGACTGTAACCAGAGTTACATGGGAAGGAAAGCCGGGTGACTGTACCCAGAGTTACCTCAGAAGGAAGACCCGCTGCCTATACGCAGAGCTACCTCAGAAGGAAGGCCTGATGACTCTACCCAGAGGTAATTCAGAACGAAGGTCTGGTGACTGTACTCAGGGATACCTTGGGAAGAAGGCCTGCTGAGTGTACCCAGAGGCTCCTCGGAAGGAAGGCCTGGTGACTGTACTCAGAAGTACCTCGGAAAAAAGGCCTAGTGACTGTACCCAGAGGTTCCTCGGAAGAAAGACCTCGTGTCTGTACCCAGAGAGACCTCAGAAAGAAGGCCTGGTGATTGTACACAGAGGTACCTCGGAAGGAAGGCCTGGTGATCGTACCCAGAGGTACCTCGGAAGAAAGGCCTGGTGAGTGTACCAAGAGATACCTCGGAAGGAAGGCCTGGTGACTGTACACAGGCGTTCATCAGAAGAAATGCCAGGTGATTCTACTCAGAAGTACCACGGAAGGAAAACCTGGTGATTGTCCCAGAGGTACCTCGGGAGGAATACCTGGTGACTACCCAGACTTACCTCGGAAGAAAGGCCTGGTGACTGTACTCAGACGTACCTCAGAAAGAAGACCTCGTGACTGTACCCATTGTGACCTCAGAAGGAAGGCCTGGTGATTGTACCCAGAGGTACCTCGGAAGGAATGCCTGGTGACTTTACCCAGAGGTACCTCGGAAGGAAGGCTTGGTGACTGTACCAGAGGCACCTAGGAAGGAAGGCCTGGTGACTGTAGCAAGATGTATCTCGGAAGGAAGGCCTGGTGACTACCCAGACATTCCTCGGAAGAAAGGCCTGGTGACTGTACTCAGAGCTAACTCAGAAGGAAGGCCTCGTGACTGTACCCGAGTTACCTCAGTAGGAAGACCACTTCCTGTACGCAGAGGTACCTCGGAAGGAAGGCCTGATGACTCTACCCAGAGGTACCTCAGAAGGAATCCCTGGTGACTGTACCCAGAGGTACTTCGGAAGGAAGGCCCGGTGACTCTCCCCAGAGGTACGTGTGAACGAAGGCCTGGTGACTGTACCCAGAGGCACCTCAAAAGGAAGGCCTGGTGACTGTAAATAGAGGTAACACGGAAGGAATGCCGGGTGACTACCCAGATGTACCTCGGAAGAATGGCCTGGTGACTGTACCCAGAGGGACCTCAGAAAGAAGGCCGGGTGACTGTCCCCAGAGGTACCTCGGAAGGAAGGCCTGGTGACTCTACCCAGAGGTACATCGGAAGGAAGCGATGGTGACTGTACCCAGAGGTACCTCGAAAAGAAGGCCTGGTGAGTGTACCCAGAGATACCTCGAAAGAAAGGCCCGGTGACTGTACCCAGAGGTACTTCGGAAGGAAGGCCTGATGACTGTACCCAGAGGTACCTTGGAAGGAAGTCCTGGTGACTGTACCCAGAGATACCTCTTAAGAAAAGCCTGGTGGCTGTACCCAGAGATACCTCGGAAGGAAGGCCTGGTGACTGTACCCAGAGGTATCTCAGAAGGAGGCCTGGTGACGGTACCAAGAGGTAACTCGTAAGAAAGACCTGGTGACTGTACTCATTAGTACCTCAGAAGGAAGGCTAGGGGACTGTACCCAGAGCTAACTCATAAGGAAGGCCTAGTGACTGTACCCAGAGGTACCTCATAAGAAAGGCCTGGTGACTGTGCCCAGAGTTAGCTCAGAAGAAAGGCCTGGTGACTGTACCCAGAGTTACCTCGGAAGGAAGGCCTGGTGACTGTACCCAGAGGTAACTCGTAAGAAAGGCTTGGTGACTGTACCCAGACGGACCTCAGAAAGAAGGCCCGCTGCCTGTACCCAGAGGTACCTCTGAAGGAAGGCCTGGTGACTCTTCGCAGAGGTACCTCGGAAGGAAGCGATGATGACTGTACCCAGAGGTACCTAGAAAAGAAGGCCTGGTGAGTGTACCCAGAGTTACAAGGGAAGGAAAGCTGGGTGACTGTAGCCAGAGTTACCTCAGAAGGAAGACCCGCTGCCTGTACGCAGAGCTACCTCAGAAGGAAGCCCTGATGACTCTACCCAGAGGTAATTCAGAACGAAGGTCTGGTGACTGCACTCAGGGATACTTTGGGAAGAAGGCCTGCTGAGTGTACCCAGAGGCACCTCGGAAGGAAGGCCTGGTGACAGTACCCAGAGGTACCTCGGAAAAAATGCCTAGTGACTGTACCCAGAGTTTCCTCGGAAGAAAGACCTCGTGTCTGTACCCAGAGAGACCTCAGATAGAAGGCCTGGTGCTTGTACCCAGAGGTACCTCGAAAAGAAGGCCTGGTGAGTGTACCCAGAGTTACCTCGGAAGAAAGGTCCGCTGACTGTACCCAGAGGTACTTCGGAAGGAAGGCCTGGTGACTGTACCCAGAGGTACCTCTGAAGGAAGGCCTGGTGACTGTACCCATAGGTACCTCAGAAGGAAACCCTGGTGACTGTACCCAGAGGTAACTCGTAAGAAAGTCTTGGTGAGTGTACCCAGAGATACCTCGGAAAGAAGGCCTGGTGATTGTATCCAGCGGTACCTCGGAAGGAAGGCCTGGTGACTGTACCCAGAGGTAACCCGGAAGGAAGGCCTGGTGACTGTACTCAGAGACAACCTGGAAGGAAGGCCTGGTGACTGTACGCAGAGGAACCTCAGAAGAAAGACCTCGTGACTGTACCCAGAGGTACCTCAGAAGGAAGGCCTGGTGCTTGTACCCAGAGGTACCTCGGAAGGAAGGCCTGGTGACTGTACCTAGAGGTACCTCGTAAGAAAGTCCTGGTGACTGTACCCAGAGTTATCTCGGGAAAAAGCCTGGTGACTGTACCCAGAGGGACCTCAGAAAGAAGGCCTGGTGACTCTACCCCGAAGTCCATCGGAAGGAAGCGATGGTGACTGTACCCAGAGGTACCTCGAAAAGAAGGCCTGGTGAGTGTACCCAGAGATACCTCGAAAGAAAGGCCCGGTGACTGTACCCAGAGGACTTCGGAGGGAAGGCCTGGTGACTGTACCCAGAGTTACCTCAGAAGGAAGACCCGCTGCCTATACGCAGAAGTACCACAGAAGGAAGGCCTGATGACTCTTCCCAGACGTAACTCAGAAGGAAGGTCTGGAGACTCTACTCAGAGGTACCTCGGGAGGAAGGCCTGCTGAGTGTACCCAGAGGCACCTCGGAAGGAAGGCCTGGTGACTGTACCCAGAAGTACTTCGGAAAAAAGGCCTAGTGACTGTACCCAGAGGTACCTCGGAAGAAAGACGTCGTGTCTGTACCCAGAGAGACCTCAGAAGGAAGACCTGGTGATTGTACCCAGAGGTATCTCGGAAGAAAGGCGTGGTGACTGTACCCAGATGGACCTCGGAAGGAATGCCTGGTGACAGTACCGAAGTACCTCAGAAGTTAGGCCTGGTGACTGTACCCAGAGGTACCTCGTAAGAAATGCCTAGTGACTGCACCCAGAGATATCTCGGAAGAAAGGCGTGGTGACTGTACCCAGAGGCACCTGAAAAGGAAGGCCTGGTGACTGTACATAGAGGTAACATGGAAGGAATGCCGGGTGACTACCCAGATGTACCTCGGAAGAATGGCCTGGTGACTGTACCCAGAGGGACATCAGAAAGAAGGCCGGGTGACTGTTCCCAGAGGTACCTCGGAAGGAAGTGATGGTGACTCTACCCAGAGGTACCTCGGAAGGAAGGCCTGGTGACTCTACCCAGAGGTACATCGGAAGGAAGCGATGGTGACTGTACCCAGGGGTACCTCGAAAAGAAGGCCTGGTGAGTGTACCCAGAGATACCTCGAAAGAAAGGCCCGGTGACTGTACCCAGAGGTACTTCGGAAGGAAGGCCTGATGACTGTACCCAGAGGTACCTTGGAAGGAAGTCCTGGTGACTGTACCCAGAGATACCTCTTAAGAAAAGCCTGGTGGCTGTACCCAGAGATACCTCGGAAGGAAGGCCTGGTGACTGTACCCAGAGTTACCTCAGAAGGAAGACCCGCTGCCTATACGCAGAAGTACCTGAGAAGGAAGGCCTGATGACTCTTCCCAGAGGTAAGTCAGAAGGAAGGTCTGGAGACTCTACTCAGAGGTACCTCGGGAGGAAGGCCTGCTGAGTGTACCCAGAGGCACCTCGGAAGGAAGGCCTGGTGACTCTACCCAGAGGTACATCGGAAGGAAGCGATGGTGACTGTACCCAGGGGTACCTCGAAAAGAAGGCCTGATGACTGTACCCAGAGGTACCTTGGAAGGAAGTCCTGGTGGCTGTACCCAGAGATACCTCGGAAGGAAGGTCTGGTGACTGTACCCAGAGTTACCTCAGAAGGAAGACCCGCTGCCTATACCCAGAAGTACCTCAGAAGGAAGGCCTGATGACTCTTCCCAGAGGTAACTCAGAAGGAAGGTCTGGAGACTCTACTCAGAGGTACCTCGGGAGGAAGGCCTGCTGAGTGTACCCAGAGGCACCTCGGAAGGAAGGCCTGGTGACTGTACCCAGAGGTACCTCGGAAGAAAGACCTCGTGTCTGTACCCAGAGAGACCTCAGAAGGAAGACTTGGTGATTGTACCCAGAGGTACCTAGTAAGAAATGCCTGGTGACTGCACCCAGAGTTATCTCGGAAGAAAGGCGTGGTGACTGTACCCAGAGGGACCTCAGAAAGAAGGCCGGGTGACTGTACCCAGAAGTACCTCAGAAGGAAAGCTGGTGACTGTACCCAGAGATACCTCTGAAGGAAGGCCTGGTGACGTATCCATAGCTATCTCCGAGGGAAACCCTGGTGACTGTACCCAGAGGAAACTTGTAAGAAAGCCTTGGTGAGTGTACCCAGAGGTACCTCGGAAAGAAGTCCTGGTGATTGTATCCAGAGATACCTCGGAAGGAAGGCCTGGTGACTGTACCCAGAGGTATCTCAGAAGGAGGCCTGGTGACGGTACCAAGAGGTAACTCGTAAGAAAGGCCTGGTGACTTTACTGATTAGTACCTCGGAAGGAAGGCTGGGGGACTGTACCCAGAGCTAACTCATAAGGAAGGCCTAGTGACTGTACCCAGAGGTACCTCATAAGAAAGGCCTGGTGACTGTGCCCAGAGTTAGCTCAGAAGAAAGGGCTGGTGACTGTACCCAGAGTTACCTCGGAAGGAAGGCCTGGTGACTGTACCCAGAGGTACCTCGGAAAAAAGGCCTAGTGACTGTACGCAGAGGTTCCTCGGAAGAAAGACCTCGTGTCTGTACCCAGAGAGACCTCAGAAAGAAGGCCTGATGATTGTACGCAGAAGTACCTCGGAAGGAAGGCCTGGTGACTGTACCCAAAAGTACCTCAGAAGGAAGGCCTGGTGACTGTACACAGGCGTACATCAGAAGAAATGCCAGGTGATTCTACTCAGAAGTACCACGGAAGGAAAACCTGGTGATTGTCCCAGAGGTACCTCGGAAGGAATGCCTGGTGACTACCCAGACTTACCTCGGAAGAAAGGCCTGCTGACTGTACTCAGAGGTACCTCAGAAAGAAGACCTCGTGACTGTACCCATTGTGACTTCAGAAGGAAGGCCTGGTGATTGTACCCAGAGGTACCTCGGAAGGAAGGCCTGGTGACTTTGCCCAGAGGTACCTCGGAAGGAAGGCTTGGTGACTGTACCCAGAGGCACCTAGGAAGGAAGGCTTGGTGACTGTACCTAGATGTACCTCGGAAGGAAGGCCTGGTGACTACGAAGACATTCCTCGGAAGAAAGGCCTGGTGACTGTACTCAGAGCTAACTCAGAAGGAAGGCCTGGTGACTGTACCCAGAGTTACCTCAGTAGGAAGACCCACTTCCTGTACGCAGAGGTACCTCGGAAGGAAGGCCTGATGACTCTACCCAGAGGTACCTCAGAAGGAATCCCTGGTGACTGTACCCAGAGGTACCTCGAAAGGAAGGCCGGGTGACTGTACCCAGAGGTACTTCGGAAGGAAAGCCTGGTGACTCTCCCCAGAGGTACGTGTGAAGGAAGGCCTGGTAACTGTACCCAGAAGCACCTCAAAAGGAAGGCCTGGTGACTGTACATAGACGTAACACGGAAGGAAGGCCTGGTGACTACCCAGACGTACCTTGGAAGAATGGCCTAGTGACTGCCCCAGATGTGCCTCGGAAGAAAGGCCTTTTGACTCTACCCAGAGGAAACTCGGAAGGAAGGCCTGGTCACTGTACCCAGAGCTAACTCAGAAGGAAAACCTCGTGACTGTACCCAGAGGTACCTCTTAAGAAAAGCCTGGTGACTGTACCCAGAGGTACATCGGAATGAAGGCCCGGTGACTGTACCCAGAGGTACCTCAGAGTGAAGGCCTGGTGACTGTACCCAGAGGTACCTCGGAAGGAAGGCTTGGTGACTGTACCCAGAGGCACCTAGGAAGGAAGGCCTGGTGACTGCACCCCGAAGTACCTCGGAAGAAAGACCTAGTGACTGCACGCAGAGGTACCTCGGAAGAAAGGCCTTTTGACTCTACCCAGAGGTACATCAGAAGGAAGTTCCGGTGCCTGTACGCAGAGGGACCTCAAAAGGAAGGCCTAATGACTGTACCCAGACGTACCTCGGAAGGAAGGCCTGGAGACTGTACCCACAGGTACCTCGGAAGGAATGCCTGGTGACTACCCAGACGTACCTCGGAAGAAAGGCCTGGTTACTGTACCCAGAGGGACCTCAGAAACAAGGCTGTGTGACTGTACCAGAGGCACCTCAGAAGGAAGGACTGGTGACTGCACCCAGAGGTACCTGGAAAGGAAAGCCTGGTGACTGTACCCAGAGATACCTCGGAAGGAAGGCCTGGTGACTGTAATCAGAGGTACCTGGGAAGGACAGCCTAGTTACTGCACCCAGAGTTACATCTGAAGGAAGGCCTGGTGACTGTACCCAGAGCTACCTCAGAAGGAAGGCCTGTTGACTGTACCCAGAGTTACTTCAGAAGGAAGGCCTGGTGACTGTATCCAGAGGTACCTCGTAAGAAATGCCTGGTGACGGTACACAGAGGTACCTCAGAAGGAAGGCCCGGTGACTGTACCCAGAGGTACGTCGGAAAGAAGGCCTAATGACTGTACCCAGAGTTACCTCGGAAGAAAGACCCAGTGACTGTATGCAGAGGTACTTCGGAAGGAAGGCCTGGTGACTGTACCCAGAGGTAGGTGGGAAGGAAGGCCTGGTGACTGTACCCAGAGGTACCTCGGAAGGAAGGCCTGGTGACTGTACCCAGAGGTACCACGGAAGGAAGGCCTGGGGACTGTACCCAGAAGTACCTCGGAAGAAAGACCTCGTGTCTGTACCCAGAGGTACCTCAGACGGAAGGCCTGGTGATTGTTCCCAGAGGTACATCGGAAGGAAGGCCTGGTGACTGCACCCCGAAAGACCTCGGAAGAAAGGCCTAGTGACTGTACGCAGAGGTACCTCGGAAGAAAGGCCTTTTGACTCTACCCAGAGGTACCTCGGAAGGAAGGCCTGGTGACTGTACCCAGAGCTAACTCAGAAGGAAAGCCTTGTGACTGTACCCAGAGGTACCTCTTAAGAAAAGCCTGGTGACTGTACCCAGAGATACCTCGGAATGAAGGCCTGGTGACTGTACCCAGAGGTACCTCGGAAGGAAGGCTTGGTGACTGTACCCAGAGGCACCTAGGAAGGAAGGCCTGGTGACTGTACCTAGATGTACCTCGGAAGGAAGGCCTGTTTACTACCCAGACGTACCTCGGAAGAAAGGCCTGGTGACTGTACTCAGAGCTCACTCAGAAGGAAGGCCTGGTGACTGTACCCAGAGTTACCTCAGTAGGAAGACCCGCTTCCTGTACGCAGAGGTACCTCAGAAGGAAGGCCTGATGACTCTACCCAGAGGTACTTCAGAAGGAATCCCTGGTGACTGTACCCAGAGGTACCTCGAAGGGAAGGCCCGGTGAGTGTACCCAGAGGTACTTTGGAAGAAAGACCCGGTGACTGTACTCAGAGGTACTTCGGAAGGAAGGCCTGGTGACTGTACCCAGAGGTACGTGTGAAGGAAGGCCTTGTGACTGTACCCAGAGGCACCTCAAAAGGAATGCCTGGTGACTGTACATAGAGGTAACACGGAAGGAAGGCCTGGTGACTACCCCGACGTACCTCGGAAGAAAGGCCTGGTGACTGTACTCAGAGGTACCTCAGAAGAAAGACCTCGTGACAGTACCCAGAAGTAACTCGGAAGAAAGGACTGGAGACTGTACCCATAGAAATCTCAGAAGGAAAGCCTAGTGACTGTTCCCAGAGGTAGCTCGGAAGAATGGAGTGGTGACTGTACCCAGAGGGACCTCAGAAAGAAGGCCGGGTGACTGTACCCAGAGGTACCTCGGAAGGAAGGCCTGGTGACTCTTCGCAGAGGTACCTCGGAAGGAAGCGATGGTGACTGTACCAAGAGGTACCTCGAAAACAAGGCCTGGTGAGTGTACCCAGAGGTACCTTGGAAGGAAGTCCTGGTGCCTGTATCCAGAGACACCTCGTAATAAATGCCTGGTGGCTGTACCCAGAGATACCCCGGAAGAAAGGCCTGGTGACTGTAACCAGAGTTACATGGGAAGGAAGGCCTGATGACTCTACCCAGAGGTAATTCAGAAAGAAGGTCTGGTGACTGTACTCAGAGATACCTCGGGAGGAAGGCCTGCTGAGTGTACCCAGAGGCACCTAGGAAGGAAGGAATGATGACTGTACCCAGAAGTACCTCGGAAGAAAGTTCTAGTGGCTGTATCCAGAGGTACCTCGTAAGAATGGCCTGGTGACTGTGCCCAGAGTTAGCTCAGAAGAAAGGCCTGGTGACTGTACCCAGAGGTACCTTGGAAGGAATGCCTGGTGACAGAACCCAAGTACCTGAGAAGTTAAGCCTGGTGACTGTACCCAGAGGTACCTCGAAAGGAAGGCCCGGTGCCTATACGCAGAGGTACTTTGGAAGAAAGACCCGGTGACTGTACCCAGAGGTACTTCGGAAGGAAGGCCTGGTGACTGTAACCAGAGTTACATGGGAAGGAAGGCCTGATGACTCTACCCAGAGGTAATTCAGAAAGAAGGTCTGGTGACTGTACTCAGAGATACCTCGGGAGGAAGGCCTGCTGAGTGTACCCAGAGGCACCTAGGAAGGAAGGCCTGATGACTGTACCCAGAAGTACCTCGGAAGAAAGTTCTAGTGGCTGTATCCAGAGGTACCTCGTAAGAATGGCCTGGTGACTGTGCCCAGAGTTAGCTCAGAAGAAAGGCCTGGTGACTGTACCCAGAGGTACCTTGGAAGGAATGCCTGGTGACAGAACCCAAGTACCTGAGAAGTTAAGCCTGGTGACTGTACCCAGAGGTACCTCGAAAGGAAGGCCCGGTGCCTATACGCAGAGGTACTTTGGAAGAAAGACCCGGTGACTGTACCCAGAGGTACTTCGGAAGGAAGGCCTGGTGACTGTACCCAGAAGTACGTGTAAAGGAAGGCCTGGTGACTGTACCCAGAGGCACCTCAAAAGGAAGGCGTGGTGACTGTACATAGAGTTAACACAGAAGGAAGGCCTGGTGACTACCCAGACGTACCTCGGAAGAAAGGCCGAGTGACTGTACCCAGAGGGACCTCAGAAAGAAGGCCGGGTGACTGTCCCCAGAGGTACCTCGGAAGGAAATGATGGTGACTGTACCCAGAGGTACCTCGGAAGGAAGGCCTGGTGACTCTACCCAGAGGTACATCGGAAGGAAGCGATGGTGACTGTACCCAGAGGTACCTCGAAAAGAAGGCCTGGTGAGTGTTCCCAGAGGTACCTCGGAGGAAAGGCCCGGTAACTGTACCCAGAGGTACTTCGAAAGGAAGGCCGATGACTGTACCCAGAGGTACCTTGGAAGGAAGTCCTGGTGACTGTACCCAGAGGTACATCGTAAGAAATGCCTGGTGGCTATACCAGAAATACCTCAGAAAAGGCCTGGTGACTGTAACCAGCGGTACGTGGGAAGGAAGGCCTGGTGACTGTACCCAGAGTTTCCTCAGAAGGAAAACCCGGTGCCTGTAGGCAGAGGTACCTCAGAAGGAAGGCCTGCTGACTCTACCCAGAGGTACCTCAGAAGGAAGGTCTGGTGACTGTACTCAGAGGTACCTCGGGAGGAAGGCCTGCTGACTGTACTCAGTGGCACCTCGGAAGGAAGGCCTGGTGACTGTACCCAGAAGTACCTCGGAAGAAAGGCCTAGTGACTGTACCCAGAGGTACCTCGGAAAAAAGACCGTTAGACTCTACCCAGAGGTACCTCGGAAGGAGGCCTGGTGACTGTACCCAGAGCTAACTCAGACGGAAAGCCTCGTGACTGTACCCAGAGGTACCTCTGAAGAAAAGCCTGGTGACTGTACCCAGAGGTACATTGAAACTAAGGCCTGGTGACTGCACCCAGAGGTACCTCGGAATGAAGGCCTAGTGACTGTACCCAGAGGTACCCCTGAAGGAAGGCCTGGTGACTGTACCCACAGGTACCTCAGAAGGAAGGCCTTTGACTGTACCCAGAGGTACCCCTGAAGGAAGGCCTGGTGACTGTACCCAGAGGTACCTCGGAAGGAGTGCTTGGTGACAGTACCCAAGGTACCTCAGAAGGAAAGCCTGGTGACTGTTCCCAGAGGTACCTCGTAAGAAAGGCCTGGTGACTGTACCCAGAGGGACCGCAGAAAGAAGGCCGGGTGACTGTACCCAGAGGTACCTCAGAAGGAAGGCCGGTGACTGTACCCAGCGGTACCTCTGAAGGAAGTTCTGGTGACTGCACCCATAGGTACCTCAGAAGGAAAGCCTGGTGACTTTACCCAGAGGTACCTCGTAAGAAAGGCCTGATGACTGCACCCAGAGGTATCTCGGAAGCAAGGCCTGGTGACTGTACCCAAAGGTACCTCGGAAAGAAGTCCTGGTGACTGTACTCAGTGGTACCTCGGAAAGAAGGCTTGGGAACTTTACCCAGAGATACCTCAGAATGAAGGTCTGGTGACTGTACCTAGTGGTAACTGGGAAGAAAGGCGTGGTGACTGTACCCAGGGTAAATCCCAAGGAAGGCCTGGTGACTGTACCCAGAGGTAACACGGAAGGAAGGCCTGGTGACTACCCAGACGTACCTCGGAAGGAAGGCCTGTTGACTGTTCCAGAGTTAGCTCGGAGGAAAGGCCTGGTAACTGTACCCAGAGGCATCTCGGAAGAACGGCCTGGTGACTGCACCCAGAAGGACCTCAGAAATAAGCCCGGGTGAGTGTACCCAGAGGTACCTCAGAAGGAAAGCCGGTGACTGTACCGAGAGTTACCTCGTAAGAAAGGCCTGGTGACTCTACCCAGAGGGACCTCGGAAGAAAGGCCTGGTGACAGTACCCAGAAGTAACTAAAAAGGAAGGTCTGGTGACTGTACCCAAGCGTGCCTCGGAAGAAAGGCCAGGTGATTGTACTCGGAGTTACCGCGGAAGGAAGGCCTGGTGACTCTACACAGAGGTACATCAGAAGGAAGGCCCGGTGACTTTACCCAGAGGTACGTCGGAAGGAAGGCCAGGTGACTGTACCCAGAGGTACCTCGGAAGGAAGGCCTGTTGACTGTACCCAGAGGTACCTCAGAAGGAAGGCCTGGTGACTGTACCCAGCGGTACCTCCTAAGAAATGCCTGGTCACTGTACCCAGAGATACCTCCGCAGGAAGGCCTGTTGACTGTACCCAGAGGTACCTCAGAAAGAAGACCCGGTGCCTGTACGCAGAGGTACCTCAGAAGGAAGGCCTGGTGACTGTACCTAGATGTACCTCGGAAGGAAGGCCTGTTTACTACCCGGACGTACCTCGGAAGAAAGGCCTGGTGACTGTACTCAGAGCTCACTCAGAAGGAAGGCCTGGTGACTGTACCCAGAGTTACCTCAGTAGGAAGACCCGCTTCCTGTACGCAGAGGTACCTCAGAAGGAAGGCCTGATGACTCTACCCAGAGGTACTTCAGAAGGAATCCCTGGTGACTGTACCCAAAGGTACCTCGGAAAGAAGTCCTGGTGACTGTACTCAGTGGTACCTCGGAAAGAAGGCTTGGGAACTTTACCCAGAGATACCTCAGAATGAAGGTCTGGTGACTGTACCTAGTGGTAACTGGGAAGAAAGGCGTGGTGACTGTACCCAGGGTAAATCCCAAGGAAGGCCTGGTGACTGTACCCAGAGGTAACACGGAAGGAAGGCCTGGTGACTACCCAGACGTACCTCGGAAGAAAGGCCTGGTGACTGTACTCATAGGTACCTGAGAAGAAAGACCTCGTGACAGTACCAGAAGTAACTCGGAAGAAAGGACTGGTAACTGTACCCAGAGGTACCTCGAAAGTAAGGTCTGGTGACTGTACCCAGAGGTAACTCTGAAGGAAGGCCTGGTGACTGTACCCAAAAGTACCTCGGAAGGAAGGCCTGGTGACTGTACCCAGAGGTAACCCGGAAGGAAGGCCTGGTGACTGAACGCAGAGGAACCTCAGAAGAAAGACCTAGAGACTGTACCCAGAGATACCTCAGAAGGAAGACCTGGTGATTGTAACCAGAGGTACCTCGGAAGGAAGGCCTGGTGACTGTACTCATTAGTGCCTCGGAAGACAGGCCTGCTGACTGTACCCAGAGGTACCTCGTAAGAAAGGCCTGGTGACTGTGCCCAGAGTTAGCTCAGAAGAAAGCCCTGGTGACTGTACCCAGAGGGACCTCAGAAAGAAGACCGGGTGACTGTACCCAGAGGTACCTCGGAAGGAGGCCTGGTGACTGTACCCAGATTTACCTCGGAAGGAAGGCCTTTTGACTGTACCGAGAGTTACCCCGGAAAGAAGACCTGGTGACTACCCAGACGTACCTCGGAAGGAAGGCCTGTTGACTGTTCCAGAGTTAGCTTGGAGGAAAGGCCTGGTAACTGTACCCAGAGGCATCTCGGAAGAACGGCCTGGTGACTGCACCCAGAGGGACCTCAGAAATAAGCCCGGGTGAGTGTACCCAGAGGTACCTCAGAAGGAAAGCCGGTGACTGTACCGAGAGTTACCTCGTAAGAAAGGCCTGGTGACTCTACCCAGAGGGACCTCAGAAGAAAGGCCTGGTGACAGTACCCAGAAGTAACTAAAAAGGAAGGTCTGGTGACTGTACCCAAGCGTGCCTCGGAAGAAAGGCCAGGTGATTGTACTCGGAGTTACCGCGGAAGGAAGGCCTGGTGACTCTACACAGAGGTACATCAGAAGGAAGGCCCGGTGACTTTACCCAGAGGTACGTCGGAAGGAAGGCCAGGTGACGGTACCCAGAGGTACCTCGGAAGGAAGGCCTGTTGACTGTACCCAGAGGTACCTCAGAAGGAAGGCCTGGTGACTGTACCCAGCGGTACCTCCTAAGAAATGCCTGGTCACTGTACCCAGAGATACCTCCGCAGGAAGGCCTGTTGACTGTACCCAGAGGTACCTCAGAAAGAAGACCCGGTGCCTGTACGCAGAGGTACCTCAGAAGGAAGGCCTAATGACTGTACCCAGAGGTACCTCGGAAGGAAGACCTGGTGACTGTACCCAGAGGTACCTGAGAAGGAAGGCCTGGTGATTGTACCTAGAGGTTCCGTGGAAGGAAGACCTGGTGACTCTACCCAGAGGTACCTCGGAAAAAATGCCTTTTGACTCTACCAAGAGGTACGTCGGAAGGAAGGCCTAGTGACTGTACCCAGAGCTAACTCAAAGGAAGGCCTGGTGATTGTACCCAGAGATACCTCGTAGGAGAGGCCTGGTGACTGTAACCAGAGGTACCTCAGAAGTAAGGCCTGGTGAGGGTACGGACAAGTACCTCAGAAGGAAGACCTGGTGCCTGTAACCAGAGGTTCCTCGGAAGGAAGGCCTCGTGACTGTACCCAGAGGTACCTCGGAGAGAAGGCCTGATGACTGTACCCAGAGGTACCTCAGAAGGAAGGCCTTTGACTGTACCCAGAGGTACCCCTGAAGGAAGGCCTGGTGACTGTACCCATAGGTACCTCAGAAAGAACAACTGGAGACTGTAACCAGAGGTACCTCCGAAGAACGGCCTGGTGAGTGTACCCAGAGGTACCTCGAAAACAAGGCCTGATGACTGTACCCAGAGGTACCTCGGAAGGAAGACCTCATGAGTGTACTCAGAGGTACCTCAGAAAGAAGGCCTGGTGATTGTACCCAGAGGTACATCGGAAGGGAGGCCTGGTGACTGTACACAGAGGTACCTCGGAAGGAAGGCCTAGTGACTGTACCCAGAGGTACCTCGGAAGAAAGACCTCGTGTCTGTACCCAGAGAGACCTCAGAAGGAAAACCTGGTGATTGTACCCAGAGGTACCTCGGAAGGAAGGCCTGGTGACTGGAACCAGAGGTATCTCGGAAGAAAGGCGTGGTGACTGTACCCAGAGGGACCTCGGAAGGAATGCCTGGTGACAATACCCAAGTACCTCAGAAGTTAAGCCTGGTGACTCCACCAGGAGGTACCTCGTAAGAAATGCCTGGTGACTGCACCCAGAGGTACCCTGGAAAGAAAGCTTGGTAACTGTACCCAGAGGTACCTCGGAAGGAAGGCCTGGTGACTGTACTCAGAAGTACCTCGGGAGGAAGGCCTGCTGAGTGTACCCAGAGGAACCTCGGAAGGAAGGCCTGGTGACTGTACCCAGAGGTACCTCGGAAGAAAGGCCTAGAGACTGTACCCAGAGGTACCTCGGAAGAAAGACCTCGTGTCTGTACCCAGAGGTAGCTCAGACGGAAGGCCTGATTATTTTACCCAGAGGTACATTGGAAGTAAGGCCTGGTGACTGCACCGCGAAGTACCTCGGAAGAAAGGCCTAGTGACTGTACGCAGAGGTACCTCGGAAGAAAGGCCTTTTGACTCTACCCAGAGGTACCTCGGAAGGAAGGCCTGGTGACTGTACACAGAGCTAACTCAGAAAGAAAGCCTCGTGAGTGTACCCAGAGGTACCTCTTAAGAAAATCCTGCTGACTGTACCCAGAGGTACCTCGGAATGAAGGCCTGGTGACTGTACCCAGAGGTACCCCAGAAGAAATCCCTGGTGACTGTACCCAGAGGTACCTCGAAAGGAAGGCCCGGTGCCTATACCCAGAGGTACTTTGGAAGAAAGACCCGGTGACTGTACCCAGAGGTACTTCGGAAGGAAGGCCTGATGACTGCACCCAGAGGTACCTTGGAAGAAAGGCGTGATGACTGTACCCAGAGGTACTTCAGAAGGAAGGTCTGGTGACTGTATCCAGAGATACCTCGTAAGAAATGCCTGGTGGCTGTACCCAGAGATACCTCGGAAGAAAGGCCTGGTGACTGTAACCAGAGTTACATGGGAAGGAACGCCGGGTGACTGTACCCAGAGTTACCTCAGAAAGAAGACCCGCTGCCTGTACGCAGAGGTACCTCAGAAGGCAGGCCTGATGACTCTACCCAGAGGTAATTCAGAACGAAGGTCTGGTGACTGTACTCAGAGATACCTCTGGAGGAAGGCCTGCTGAGTGTACCAAGAGGCACCTAGGAAGGAAGGCCTGGTGACTGTACCTAGACGTACCTCGGAAGAAAGGTCTAGTGACTGTAACCAGAGGTACCTCGTAAGAATGGCCTGGTGACTGTGCCCAGAGTTAGCTCAGAAGAAAGGCCTGGTGACTGTACCCAGAGGTACCTCGGAAAGAATGGCTGGTGACAGTACCCAAGTACCTCAGAAGTTAAGCCTGGTGACTGTACCCAAAGGTACCTCGTAAGAAATGCCTTTTGACTGCACCCAGAGGCACCTCGGAAGGAAGGCCTGGTGACTGTACCCAGAAGTACCTCGGAAGGAAGACCTGGTGACTGTACCCAGAAGTACCTCGGAAAAAAGGCCTAGTGACTGTACCCAGAGGTACCTCTGAAGGAAGGCCTGGTGACGGTAACCAGAAGTACCTCGGAAGAAAGGCCTGGTGACTGTACCCAGAGGTACCTCGGAAGGAATGCCTGGTGACAGTACATAAGTACCTTAGAAGTTAAGCCTGGTGACTGTACCCAGAGGTACCCCGTAAGATATGTCTGGTGACTGCATCCAGAGGTACTTTGGAAGGAAACCTTGGTGACTGTACCCAGAGGCACCTAGGAAGGAAGGCCTGGTGACTACCCAGATGTACCTCGGAAGAAAGGCCTTGTGACTGTACTCAGAGGTACCTCAAAAGAAAGACCTCGTGACTCTCCCCAGAAGTACTTCAGAAGGAAGGCCTGGTGACTGTGCCCAGAGGTACCTCAGAAGGAAGGCCTGATGACTGTACCCAGAGGTACCTCGAAAGAAAGGCCTGGTGACTGTACCCAGAGTTACCTCAGAAGGAAGACCCACTGCCTGTATGCAGAGGTACCTCAAAAGGTAGGCCTGATGACTCTACCCAGAGGTAACTCAGAAGGAAGGTCTGGTGACTGTACTCAGAGGTACCTCGGGAGGAAGGCCTGCTGAGTGTACCCAGAGGCACCTCGGAAGGAAGGCCTGATGACTGTACCCAGAAGTACCTCGGAAGAAAGACCTCGTGTCTGTACCCAGAGGTACCTCAGACGGAAGGCCTGGTGATTGTAACCAGAGGTACATTGGAAGGAAGGCGTGGTGACTGCACAGCGAAGTACCGCGGAAGAAAGGCCTAGTGACTGTACGCAGAGGTACCTCGGAAGAAAGGCCTTTTGACTCTACCCAGAGGTACCTCGGAAGGAAGGCCTCTGGACTTTACCCAGAGGTACCTCAGAAAGAAGGCCTTTGAGTGTACCCAGAGGTACCTCTTAACGAAGGCCTGGTGACTGTACCCAAAGGTACCTCAGAAGGAAAGCCTGGAGACTGTACCCAGAGGTACCTCGTAAGGACGACCTGGTGAGTGTACCCAGAGGTACCTCGGAAAGAAGTCCTGGTGACTGTACTCAGAGGTACCTCGGAAGGAAGGCCTGGGGACTTTACTCAGAGATACCGCAGAAGGAAGGCCTGGGGACTGTACCCAGAGGTACCTCAGAAAGAAGGCCGGGTGACTCTACTCAGAGGTACCTCAGAAGGAAGGCCGGTGACTGCACCCAGAGGGACCTCGGTAAAAAAAGGCCTGGTGACTGTACCCAGAGGGAACTGAGAAAGAAGGCCGTGTGACTGTACCCAGAGTTACCTCAGAAGGAAGGCCTTTGACTGTACCCATAGGTACCTCAGAAGGAACGACTGGAGACTGTAAGCAGAGGTACATCGTAAGAACGGCCTGGTGAGTGTACCCAGAGATACCTCGGAAACAAGTCCTGATGACTGTACCCAGAGGCACCTCGGAAGGAAGACCTGGTGACTTTACCCAGAAGTACCTCAGAAGGAAGGCCTCGTGTCTGTACCCAGAGGTACCTCAGACGGAAGGCCTGGTGATTGTACCCAGAGGTACATCGGAAGGAAGGCCTGGTGACTGCATCCCGAAGTACCTCGGAAGAAAGGCCTAGTGACTGTAACCAGATGTACCTCGGAAGAAAGGCCTTTTGACTCTACCCAGAGGTACCTCGGAAGGAAGGCCTGGTGACTGTACCCAGAGCTAACTCAGAAGGAAAGCCTCGTGACTGTACCCAGAGGTACCTCTTAAGAAAAGCCTGGTGACTGTACCCAGAGGTACATCGGAACGAAGGCCTGGTGACTGTACCCAGAGGTACCTCGGAAGGAAGGCCTGGTTACTACCCAGACGTACCTCGGAAGAAAGGCCTGGTGACTGTACTCAGAGCTCACTCAGAAGGAAGGCCTGGTGTCTGTACCCAGAGGTACCTCAGTAGAAAGACCCGCTTCCTGTACGCAGAGGTACCTCAGATGGAAGGCCTGATGACTCTAGCCCGAGGTACTTCAGAAGGAATCCCTGGTGACTGTACCGAGAGGTACGAGTGAAGGAAGGCCTGGTGACTGTACCCAGAGGCACCTCAAAAGGAAGCCATGGTGACTGTACTCAGAGGTACCTCAGAAGAAAGACCTCGTGACAGTACCCAGAAGTAACTCGGAAGAAAGGACTGGTGACTGTACCCATAGGTACCTCAGAAGGAAAGTCTAGTGACTGTACCCAAATATAGCTCGGAAGAAAGGACTGGTGACTGTACCCAGAGTTACTTCGGAAGGAAAGTCTGGTGAATATACACACAGGTACCTCGGAAGGAAAAACCGGTGACTGTACCCAGAGGTACCTCAAAAGGAAGGCCCGGTGACTGTACCCAGAGGTACTTTGGAAGAATGACCCGGTGATTGTACCCAGAGGTACTTAGGAGGAATGACCCGGTGACTGTACCCAGAGGTACTTCGGAAGAAAGGCCTAGTGACTGTGCCCAGAGTTAGCTCAGAAGAAAGGCCTGGTGACTGTACCCAGAGGGACCTCAGAAAGAAGACCGGGTGAATGTACCCAGGGGTACCTTGGAAGGAGGCCTGGTGACTGTAGCCAGATTTACCTCGGAAGGAAGGCCTGGTGACTGTACCCAGAGATACCTGGGAAGAAAGACT
Source organism: Loxodonta africana (assembly GCF_030014295.1). Classification (NCBI taxonomy): domain Eukaryota; kingdom Metazoa; phylum Chordata; class Mammalia; order Proboscidea; family Elephantidae; genus Loxodonta; species Loxodonta africana. The sequence continues at coordinate 1,580,476 of NW_026975002.1, read as the reverse complement.
TCGTCACTGTACCCAGAGGTACCTCAGAAGGAAGGCCCGGAGATTTTCCCCAGATGTACCTCGGAATGAAGGCCTGGTGACGGTACCCAGAAGTACTTCGGAAGAAAGGCCTAGTGACTGTACCCAGAGGTACGTCGGAAGGAAGGCCTTGTGACCGTACCCAGATGTACATTAGAAGGTAGTCCTGGTGACTGTACTCAGAGGTACCTCAGAAGGAAGGCCTGGTGACTGTACCCAGAGGTACCTGGGAAGGAAACCTGGTGACAGTACTCAAGGTACCTAAGAAGGAAAGGCTGGTGAATGTACCCAGAGGTACCTCGTAAGAAATGCCTGGTGACTGTACCCACAGATGCCTCGGAAGGAAGGCCTGGTGACAGTACCCAGAAGTACCTCAGAAGGAAGACCTGGTGACGGTACCCAGAGGTACCTCAGAAGGAAGGTCTGGTGACTGTACCCAGAAGTGCCTCAGAAAGAAGTCCTGGTGACAGTACCCAGAGGTACATTGGAAGAAAGGCCTTTTGACTGTACCCAGAGCTAACTGAGAAGGAAGGCCTGATGACTGTACCCAGAGGGACCTTAGAAGGAAGGCCGGTGACTCTACCCAGAGGTAACTCACAAGGAAGTCCTCCTGACTGTACCCAGAGATACTGCGAAAGAAAGGCCTGGTGTCTGTACCCAGAGTTACCTAAGAAGGAAGGCCTGGTTTCTGTACCCAGAGGTACCTCGGAAGGAGTGCTTGGTGACAGTACCCAAGGTACCTCAGAAGGAAGGCCTGGTGACTGTTCCCAGAGGTACCTCGTAAGAAAGGCCTGGTGACTGTACCCAGAGGGACCGCAGAAAGAAGGCTGGGTGACTGTACCCAGAGGTACCTCAGAAGGAAGGCCAGTGACTGTACCCAGAGGTACCTCAGAAGGAAGGCCGGTGACTGTACCCAGAGGTACCTCAGAAGGAAGGCCAGTGACTGTACCCAGAGGTACCCCTGAAGGAAGTTCTGGTGACTGCACCCATAGGTACCTCAGAAGGAAAGCCTGGTGACTGTACCCAAAGGTACCTCGTAAGAAAGGCCTGATGACTGCACCCAGAGGTATCTCGGAAGCAAGGCCTGGTGACTGTACCCAAAGGTACCTCGGAAAGAAGTCCTGGTGACTGTACTCAGAGGTACCTCGGAAAAAAGGCTTGGGAACTTTACCCAGAGATTCCACAGAATGAAGGTCTGGTGACTGTACCTAGTGGTAACTAGGAAGAAAGGCGTGGTGACTGTACCCAGGGTCAATCCCAAGGAAGGCCTGGTGACTGTACACAGAGGTAACACGGAAGGAAGGCCTGGTGACTACCCGGACGTACCTCGGAAGAAAGGCCTGGTGACTCTACTCATAGGTACCTGAGAAGAAAGACCTCGTGACAGTACCAGAAGTAACTCGGAAGAAAGGACTGGTAACTGTACCCAGAGGTACGTCGAAAGGAAGGTCTGGTGACTGTACCCAGAGGTACCTCTGAAGGAAGGCCTGGTGACTGTACCCAGAGCTAACTCAGACGGAAAGCCTCGTGACTGTACCCAGAGGTACCTCTGAAGAAAAGCCTGGCGACTGTACCCAGAGGTACATTGAAACTAAGGCCTGGTGACTGCACCCAGAGGTACCTCGGAATGAAGGCCTAGTGACTGTACCCAGAGGTACCCCTGAAGGAAGGCCTGGTGACTGTACCCACAGGTACCTCAGAAGGAAGGCCTTTGACTGTACCCAGAGGTACCCCTGAAGGAAGGCCTGGTGACTGTACCCAGAGGTACCTCGGAAGGAGTGCTTGGTGACAGTACCCAAGGTACCTCAGAAGGAAAGCCTGGTGACTGTTCCCAGAGGTACCTCGTAAGAAAGGCCTGGTGACTGTACCCAGAGGGACCGCAGAAAGAAGGCCGGGTGACTGTACCCAGAGGTACCTCAGAAGGAAGGCCGGTGACTGTACCCAGCGGTACCTCTGAAGGAAGTTCTGGTGACTGCACCCATAGGTACCTCAGAAGGAAAGTCTGGTGACTTTACCCAGAGGTACCTCGTAAGAAAGGCCTGATGACTGCACCCAGAGGTATCTCGGAAGCAAGGCCTGGTGACTGTACCCAAAGGTACCTCGGAAAGAAGTCCTGGTGACTGTACTCAGTGGTACCTCGGAAAGAAGGCTTGGGAACTTTACCCAGAGATACCTCAGAATGAAGGTCTGGTGACTGTACCTAGTGGTAACTGGGAAGAAAGGCGTGGTGACTGTACCCAGGGTAAATCCCAAGGAAGGCCTGGTGACTGTACCCAGAGGTAACACGGAAGGAAGGCCTGGTGACTACCCAGACGTACCTCGGAAGGAAGGCCTGTTGACTGTTCCAGAGTTAGCTCGGAGGAAAGGCCTGGTAACTGTACCCAGAGGCATCTCGGAAGAACGGCCTGGTGACTGCACCCAGAAGGACCTCAGAAATAAGCCCGGGTGAGTGTACCCAGAGGTACCTCAGAAGGAAAGCCGGTGACTGTACCGAGAGTTACCTCGTAAGAAAGGCCTGGTGACTCTACCCAGAGGGACCTCGGAAGAAAGGCCTGGTGACAGTACCCAGAAGTAACTAAAAAGGAAGGTCTGGTGACTGTACCCAAGCGTGCCTCGGAAGAAAGGCCAGGTGATTGTACTCGGAGTTACCGCGGAAGGAAGGCCTGGTGACTCTACACAGAGGTACATCAGAAGGAAGGCCCGGTGACTTTACCCAGAGGTACGTCGGAAGGAAGGCCAGGTGACTGTACCCAGAGGTACCTCGGAAGGAAGGCCTGTTGACTGTACCCAGAGGTACCTCAGAAGGAAGGCCTGGTGACTGTACCCAGCGGTACCTCCTAAGAAATGCCTGGTCACTGTACCCAGAGATACCTCCGCAGGAAGGCCTGTTGACTGTACCCAGAGGTACCTCAGAAAGAAGACCCGGTGCCTGTACGCAGAGGTACCTCAGAAGGAAGGCCTGGTGACTGTACCTAGATGTACCTCGGAAGGAAGGCCTGTTTACTACCCGGACGTACCTCGGAAGAAAGGCCTG